>NW_009919846.1:107648-123310 GCF_000696875.1 Nestor notabilis
AGTAGGGGTCTGTATCCCTTAAACAATTGTACTACTAAGCTCATTTTGTTGACCAAGCATTTTAGAGCTGTGGTCACTTGCCATTTATTCTCTTACCCCACCACTAACTGACAATTAACTGAGATGTGGATAACAGTGAAAACACTCAAGAGGTATGTGAAAGACTGAAAATAGTATCTTTAAATGCAAGCGTGCTTCTAAACATGTAGAAAAAATGCCTACTTAAAATCCTAACCAGTATGAACCAGTAGTTCCCTAAGGATGGGACACAATGCTTATCTTTCATCTCTCTCCTCCCCACCCCTCCTTTCCTTCAGCCACCAAAATAGCCAAATGCTTCTTCTCTCCTGTCACTTGCTTTCCTAGTGACCACGAGGGCTACCAGTGGAACCAATCAGTATTTCCGTTATGGACTAACTGTTAAGTTTTACATCAGCTATAAGAAGTAGCTCTAGACTGAAACTTGTACATGATGTCCCTACAATACATGGCCAAGTTAGGGACTGGGGAGCTCTTGATAGGGAAATTAAAAGGATTTTTTGCCCCCCCCCCCTTTTTTTTTAAATTTTCAGGGAATTCAATTTCTTTTTAAAGAGATCAGAAAGAAATGGTGCAGGATACTTCGGTGTCAATTCTGATGTAGGATACTTCAGTCTCAATTCTGAAGCGAAATATGTTACCAAGGCTTGAATAATTAAAAAAGCCAACAAGATACTTTGTTCCACAAAGCAGCTGCTGGCTACGCCCTCAAAAGTACTTTTATTCCACGTCTTCCCTACTATCATTCCTCACTCCACACAAGCTTGCACATCAGTTAGAAACCTGATGGAAATATGTGACACATATCATGTACAATGTAAAAGTTCTGGCAACTGTTTTTGTAGGGGAGGTACAGCACCAGATCAGATCTTGTCTTAACAATAGCTCAGTTTGTGCTTACCAGGTTGAAGCATCTAAATCTCAGACTGAAATATCTAAATAAAACGAGCAGCATTCATAGACTAACTCAGTGGCCACCATGCTGCCGAGCCCAACTCTCTCAACCACAAGCCTTGTTTGCAGAGACCATCAGAAATGCTTTCCAGATTCCTTATGCCACAGGTATAGATGGGGAGTCTGACCATTTTGGTCTCTTTCAGGTCAGGTTTAAGTGAAACTGAAGTTGTTCATACTCAGTTTAAGTTCACTGAATGCTCCAGATTAACCAGTCAAATTCAGTTCCGGTTTGGGGGTTAGAGGGAAAGCAAAATAAGGCTTTAAGTAAAATAACAGACATTCCTCTGCCTATACACTTAAACCACGTAATTGGGAGACCTCTGTTACATAGGCTTAGAGAGCAGGGAACTCTGTTTGCTACTTTTTTGCTAATAAATATCCGATTTAAACCTTTCAGGTTGAGAACAAGCTCCTTTAGAGCTTAAACTAAGCCACACATTAGGGTAGTTCAGGGACTCATCCCAGTGCAGACTTCTCCACTGCCTCACAGTTTCACCCCACACACAGACTTTTAAAAGAAAAACCTTTCTGCTGCCTTTCCTAGGCTACTTTACCAAAAAATGGCATAAATTAATGACCAATTCCTAAAACAATCTCAGAAGTGAGGATTCCTGAGGGGTTTGGGAAATGGAAACATACTGAAATGCTCATGATGCTGAAAACACTAACTTCGAAAAGCTTATGTACTATAACTAGAATAAGTGAAAAATCCTGCTAAGCCTGATTTTAAGTACATATGTAAACTTCAGCTAACAGGCAGGCTTGCTAGCATTTTCAAATATCTTCCACGGCATAGAAGGATATTAATAGGGGCAAATTATTTCACTTGGGAAACTGTCAATATAATAGTATCTAAAAATATTAATAAAATCCTAGTGCTTAAAAGAACTAAATAAACTAAAAGCAGACTTAATGTGCACAGAGTAAATCAGCACTTTCAAACGTACAGCCACACATTTCATGCTTCTCCAGTGTTTAAAACCACTCTTAAAGAATGTGGTGCATATGTGTGTCTGCGTACATGCACATGCATTCATGTCTTTCACTCTGCATCCATCCTGGCCAAAACTTCCATTTGTATTACTTTTTTTTTATATATATAAATACATGTATTACTCAACTTTTCAAGAGGACAGCTTTATACTGACACAATAATTAAACATTGAAAATATACACTGTGCTCATCATCTAATGTTCCGGCAAAGCCTAATGAAGACCTGCAGTTAACCTGCTCACATGGCTAAGGGGTCTTTAAAATAATAATTTTTAAAAAGAATCTACTACCTCATTACTGCTTTCCACCCTTCAAGCTCAAAACAAACCAAAAACACAGGCAAGAGAAATATCTTCTTTTATATCTTCCGGACCACACTAACTGGAACAGAGTAGAATACTTCACCAGTTTTACAACAGAAGAAATGTCAAATTTACCATATATTTCCTCCTATGCTTGCTTTAAAATAAGTTCATCCATCTAAAGGATTCAGTACAATAAACCTTATTCATACCAGACAAAATTTAAAAAATAAAAAAAAAAAATCCCACCACACCCAGAATTTTTTCAAGTCTAAATTGATGCACGTGATAGGTAAGACACCGCAGAGATACCAATTCTCACTTTGATGCTCTAGTAATTATTTTACTAGTACACTCTGTCAAACTAATTGAATACCAACAAGAAGAAATAGCACTCAAGTGCTGGCCCTTACTAACAGTAATTCCACGTGATCTTAAACTGATTAAGTGACTTAAAGCAGATGAGACATAACACCTCTACCAGAAGAGTGCTAGAACGTGCAGGGTTTGCACTATCACCACCAAATAATTTTCCCTCCTTTCTCTTGCCCTGTCAAAACCCAAAAGACATAGAAAGCAACCACTCTTCTGTTTGGCTTTCTCATTTTTATGCTGAATGTCACGAAATACAGAATTAAAAAAGCCATTTCTTTTTCTATACTTCAATTACTTGCAAAGAGAAACAAATTAGGCTTACGGTTTTCAGACATTGCCATTTCTTTTAAGTAATTTTCTCTGAAGAGTCGTCCCCAAAAAACTAAATCCTATTCAACTACATGGAAATTCTGTTGACAGAACAGCACCAAATAAAATTATTTCACAGCTGTACTTATAGCAAGAAGTTACAAGTTTAGAAAAACTGCTTACTCCCCCCTCAAAACATTTTATCCCCTCGAAGTGTAGAATGTACCATCTTTCAGTTGGGATGCAGAGCTAAGTAATTACACACTTTGCACACATACACAATATTTTCTACATTAAGTTTTGATCTAAAGACAAGTTACTGGAAAATGTTTAACATGTTTTTAGAAGTTTAATTTATAAAGTAGTAACAACCATGCAAAGCTTTCTATTGTCTACGAAGCTTATTTTCTCCTTTTTTAATAGGGCAATAATTTTGCTCCGAGTAAGTGTATCTACACTAGTAAATCCACATTCACAGTAAACATTTTGTACCAGCATAGTTAAAGCATCACAGCTTGTGCATAGAGTCTTTTGCAATTTTTTGTATTTACTTAATAGAAATATTGTCAGTTATATCTTTCATTAAACTTCATTTTTATCAATTACCAAAACAAACATCTGTGCTTTGACATAGCAGCCTTGATTGGTGCACACTGGTTTACTTAATACAATATATGAAAGTAATTCCTGAGCTTTCAGACCAGATCTTAATGAAAGCCTTAGAGCATCATTTCATTCTGCTCAACTGGAAAAGTCAACAACTAAAATTTAGTTGTTCACAAGTTTTAAATTACGCAACATTTCAATTTTACAATTTCTTTCAAAGGCAAGTTATGTTGAAAATCGCTTGTATAAGAGGTGTTAGAGTATTTTCTTTAATAAACCTTCACAGTTAATATTTAATAATTTCCCCCGCTTTCATAATCCTATAAAAGAACTGCCATGACTTTAAGAAGTAGCATATAAAGCAATTATAGGATAGCCACTATAACCTTTTGAATAACTCCATCATTTTTCATTTCCTTTTCCACAGAAAACATAGAAGATGTACGTTTTAAAGATGAAGATCACAGCAAACATTGACTTTCCCACTGTCACTATAGATTTAAATACTGTTACAATCAGAGAACAAAAAACAGTTTACATTTCTGCACTGAGACACTGCACTCTTCACAGAGTAGCATTTACACTATTTTAGTTCACTTAGTATTAAACTGAGAAAAACTGTAAATTAAGAGCAGTTTTAAACTAACAGAAAACCAGTTAATTCGTAAGTGTAATTTGCAAGTTAATCATTACTGTCAAGGTTATTTGCATTTGGTAACTTGTAGTTTCCAAAGGCATAGCATTTGCTAGATATTTAAATCAAGGTTAGGAACAAAGTTCATATGAACAATGATGATAATTTTGACCAAGTTTAATAAATTATTTAGCAGTCAATTACTTCGTATTTAGTTTGTATACAGATGCACAAGCTTATAATAACACCAAGGCAGTAATTACTATCTTATTTTTACAATCATACAATACTGATTTGTTAACAGATACCTAAATTAGGTGGTACTTGCCCCCCCTAGTAGATCTAGCTGTTTTTACCCAGGAGCATAGCTTCACATAGTTTAAATACGCCTTGCAAATCTTTGAAATTCAGCTGTTCCGTCTGCATACAGATATGTCCAACAATTGAAAATTTAAGAATATTTTAAAGGAACCGCAGAAAGAAACCATCCTTCTTTTGGGGTTACTGATGATTTTCTGCGAACACTACTGTTTGTATGTCTTCTTCACTCATCTCTCCCACCATCGTTCCCCAAAAATTCAGCTCATTTCAAGCCATGCTGGCACCAGCTTGGTACCTAGTATCATACTACACAATAAGAGACAACTACCAGTAACAAGCAGAACTGGAGCTACCAAAAGCCTCAAGACAAAGCAATAGCTCCCTCCCTCTCCTCCCCCAAACCTCAAATACATGCTTTAATAGTTTGTAACCACATGCTTATTATCCACAGAGTGCAAGGAAAGTTCACAAAGCTGGATGTTAGAGGGAAAAGAAACAGGTCAGGGCACCTGCTCAGCCCCCCAAAACCAGCCAAAGTTCTCCTTGTTGAGCCCAAGTCTCATCAGGTCGGACACGCACCACAGCCATTTCCAGAAGACTGTCACTGCTCAAACGCCATTTCACCCTCAGGAACTTGCAGGGCTTCATCATGGTGAAACATGACTAAGTTTTGGCCACGCTTTTCCATGCCTTGCCTTCTTTTTCCTCCCCACTCCTCACCCCACCCCCCTTTTTTTCCTTAAAGGGTACCACCCGGAATGATACAGCCAGTGACGCAAGTGAGAACTACGTCAAAGAGTGGTTTTCTGTAATACAGAACCGTGTATGATTTCCACCAACACTCTATAGCTAAAAAGTTAAGACAGGTTGAACTGGCATTTGAAAAGCCATTTTGAAGGGCTGCAGTACACAGCACAGCACTTCTATACAGTGGGAGACTGACGTAACCACACGTGCAATGCTGGATCTGTACTGTCGTTCATGCATTCATAAGTAGCATTTTCATGTTAAGATGCTGAACTTAAACATATGCAAAACCAACAACAGTCACAATACGAGAACTGTGTAGATCAGGTGATGTGAGTGAAAGGGCCAGGAAGAAAAGCAACATACATAAGCTTATTATTTGCAATGGAGGCAGGCAAAAGCCAATCACAGAGAGTAAATGCTTCAGTAAAAATCACAAAATTGCAAGTCAAACGCAAAGTTAAAGCAATCATCAGCTCCATCTAAAAGCTTGTAGGGCTCTATAATGATAAACCTTCTAAATCTTTACCCAGGATTACTTTCAAGGAGTGATGGGTAACTTCAACTGTATATGGGTTAAGCATACGCTAAATGCCTGAAAATATAATTTTGCTCACGATTCGAGTTTAATTGAACAACTGTCACCAAGCCCAGTTGTACAAAGGGTGTGTACTCCACAAATTTCAGTGAAAGTTTACAGTTCTATGTTAAATACAAAATTTCAGGTGTATTTACATGTCAACAATCACTTCTTGTTTAAAAGAGCAGCCAGGGTAGGAGGGGCAGAAATAACATAACATTATTAAGAATTCCCTCTCAACTGCATAACGGAATATTAAAACTTCTAAAGAGAGGTGTAGAACTCATTGTATCCAAACACATTGTTAATGCAAACAAAACAAGCAGCAACCCAAAGCAAGCTACCAGATAGAATGGGACTTCATCGTATGCTACTAGGACTCGGACCACCACTAAGAAACAAACTTTGTATTTCATAAATAAAGGGTGACCTACATTTTGATGATCAGAACTTCATGTGGGGTGTTTGGGGGTTTTTTTTGGGTGGGTGTTTTTAAGAAAAATAGTTTAATAGAATGAGCATTCTGGTGCATCTTTGAATGAAACATTATTAGCAGTGTAAAGGACAATCTTACACCACTGCTACTGAGCACCAGCATTAAACTCTGAGGAGAAATCTAGTGATAACTACAGAGCATTACAAAAAAAAAAAAAAAAAAAATCCCTGCTCTGACTTTAGGAACTGTCCATTTCTTCTGTATTTTGCACAGGTTATTAGAAACAGCTTGAATACCTGTGCCATACCCAGGATCCTCCAATTCTTTCCTTAAGCATTAGTAAATCTACAAGACCGCATGTTAAACTGCATGTTTACCATGTCTTAGTACATAGTTGAAATTGAAAGAGTCTGAACTTGTATACAGTTTTAAATGCCTATCATCCTTGGAAGTCGCACGTTTCTTAACATTATCCTACGCTAAAGATTTCTGTGCAGATGCAGAGTTCATACAATCAGGTAACAAGTATCAAGATATTCCAGCACTTCTGTTGCGGTCAAAATGAGTATCTCTTGGTTACCAAAGGCAGTTTTTAGCTCTCCATTGTACTGCTGCCCACCACCACCTAGAGCTTGCTTAAACAACTGAACTCCTACTAACACAAAGCTCATGGTATAAAAAAAAACTCTTGTTGCTGATCAACACCAGCACCCGCTGTGATCAATACCACTAAAAGACACGTAGTGACAAATCCCTCTCACTTGACCCTGGTGAAGAGTTTCCTCTGCACACCAGAGTTTTCCACACCACATCAAAGAAAGATGTGGTTCCTTCAGGGATCCAGTTCTCTTGGTAGGGAAGACCTAGGTGCTCTTTAGAGCACAGCAGTACACATCTCTAACAGCCTCCGTGGTGAGGTGAACCTGTGGCACACTGGTAAACAATTAGCAACTCATTTAAAATATTTCAAAATATTCCAAGACACTAAGTAATAAATTTAATATTTTTTCCAAACTGTGACCTGTTTACAGCTGCCACAAAACTTTCACTGGAATAATATATAACGTATGCTTATCATAATTCTAATTAGGAGAAAAATAAGACATGGCTTATGTTATAAGTGTAGTCTATTATCTTGGGTTTAACTACTACCTAAATTCCCCAAACATCCCACAGATTACAGCTGACTAGGTTTTTTAAGTACTGTCCTAATGAGACATGGTTTTGAAATTTTTACTCTAAGACATAGGAAGAAAAAAAGTGAACTATTCTTCCACGATAACCAGGAAGCCACCATCACACAGAGGATCTCCTCCATGTGTAAAATCAAATAATCCACTCTGTCACTGAAAATAAATTTCCCACTGATCTGCTCTGCTTTAAAACTACTGGGTTTTTAAGAAAAACCCCTTATATCTTTTGCCTTTGTCAGATAATATATGCATTTTCTCTGTCTAAGCTAGAGTAGTTCTGCAAACTCGGTTTCCCAAGAGCCTCGCCTCAGCACATCGACGACTTCCTCTGAGGGCAGGGGAGAAGGGGCAGAGAGCGCACAGGATCGGGCCCCAGGATGAAAGCTGCATGGGGTGATTGCACAGTACAACTCACTCGAGGCTGGGTTCGGTTTTTAACCCCCTCTTTCTCATGGCTAGCCCTCCTGCCCTGCTTCTTCCTAGAAAATTAGAATCCCATCTTGATCATGCATGCTAGATATTTAACAGATAATTCCAAATCCAAACACAAGGTTTTTACTTCATTCCTAACCACTATTTAACATCAGGTTTTAGGAAAGTAAGTGTTCATGAACCCAACTGATAACTTCAGGTTATTTTTGTTTCTCCCCGACAGAAATTTTTATTCACACAGACTAGAGTTCCCTCTATCTGGAATTTTGATTTCTGCACTACAATATTTAAGGCTCCAGTAAGTTCAAGCAAGATCCATTTTTGAGGAAAATCCTAGACAACATGCACATTTAACATTAGAAAATAAAAATTATTCACCAAAAATAATAAAGCACTGCTATTTTCAAAGAGGAGTATTGTATTAGACACATGGTGTAGACTACATATTTTAAAATAGTGTTCCTAAAGTTCAGCTGAGCATGAAAGTTAATCTTTCAAAAGTGAACATTCAGCCCCAGTTGTGTTCAAGTGTATTAGTACCAGCAAAAAAAAAAAAAACTTTCTATTTTTATAAATTCTCAAGATATTTTTAGCTCGTCTTTTCTTAACCTACAAATTATTTTTATGGTAATATAATATTTTAAAGTATGTGTGTGTATATATATATACACACACACAGACACGTATCCACACACATTCTCTTCGAAACACTCTCTCCATTATTTCTCACCGATCAGATCACAGCCACAAAATTTTGAAGATACCAAAACAATTAAACCAGAGTAAGGCCCTTCCCAGATGAAGGCCTTTCATTTCAAAACAGTTTTGTTTCAATACTTAGTCCCATACCCAAGAAGAGTCAGATCCCTCTTTGACTCATGTTATGCCCACTCCTATCCAAATTTTACCTTTAATAGAAACACCAAATGCCTCATTTTACTTGTTAGAGGCAGGTTTTTGTACAGATTTGCAAAAGGATGGTTTTAGTTGATGCTGATTCCTTTGCATCATGAAGAGGCAGGCAATAGGAGATACACATTAATTCCTGCTAAGGTTATGTTGCACAGAAGATAGCTTTTATACTATACATTTCTCTTGTGCCAGCTGCTGTGATAATACACTTCAGCAAAATAACATTAATTTAGTATAATTAATTTAGCATCATTTTCCATTTCAAAATTTCAATGCACTTGCAGGAAAAAAAAAAAAGGAAACAAATAAAATGAAAACACAAACTTTTTTAGCTCCACTTTTATTACTATTATATGTAGAGTATTTTAACATTTACCCTAATATTGACACTTGTAATATGCTTTATTTGCTAAGTATCCAACTACAGACATTAAGATTTTCTTCTTGGTTAAATGTATGCATTCTTCAATATACACTCACAAACTAATATTGCAAATCTGGAAAGAAGCAAAGCCCCAGAGAATTTCTCCTTAATTACCCGAAAAGTACCCAAGCACACAGGACCTCTTGCTCCCATACAGAAACTTCCAAAGCCAAATTACTTATTCCAGGCGATGAGAAGGAACAACTGCCATTGAAGTACCCACATTGGTAAACGTGGCCATGGAGGCTGAGTAACACCAGTAAGCAGTGGGCTTACAGATGTCCCCAGCAAAACTTAAACCTGGACATATGGGGAGATTTTTAGATTGCACATTCAGTATTTTCTTTATTTGAACAGCAAAAGTAATACCCCTAAGACAGTGAAGATGCAGGATAGAAAGACAAAGTTGACATGCTTGGGGTGGGGGGAAGGACAGAAGCCTCAGACTAAAACTACAAAATAACACACAAGTATTTCTGGTGACAATGTCACATTTCTGGATGAAATAAGGAAAAGTTACGGTTTTGTCTTAGCTTTCAACAGTAATTAGCATATAACTCAACATATAATTCTATACTCTGCATCATTTAAGATAAAGAATTGAACTGACATGCAGATAAATATTCTGTATATGAAAACAAAATGAGAGAACACATTAAAAAGAGAATCATACTGAAGCATATTGAAGTGCTCTGGATCTACATAAAACACCTCAATGTTGGTAAGTGCATCAATCCTAGTCAAATTTTCCACCTATGCCTCTCCCTCTATAAAACATTAAGTTATACTTGGATCTTCTAGCATTTAATTTTTGCACCCATCTTCATCTATTTACTGATGCCAAATAATCAAATTCCAAGAATAAATTTGACTCCTAAATTACAAGAAAAAGAAAAAAAAAAAGAAATCCCATATCAGTGTTGCCTTGGGCCTGTCTCCCTGGGCTCATGTAAGGATAAGATCACCACAGAAGTGTCTTCAACTGTGCTCCATGGTACTATGTATTTATTACTTAAATCCCAGTAGGATAAAATACTAAAAACTAAGATGACATTAAGGAGAGGACCAGGTTTAAGGTGCAAAATATCTTTTTTGTGAGGTTCTCTGAAGGGCTAACCCTGTGTCTGTGGTTAAGTGTATTTTAATTCTGCCTGGGTGCATCTCTCATGGCCATTATGGGAAACTTCACGTTTTCTGCTAGGTAGGTAAATCCCAAGCCATTTAAGATTTTTTGGGGTCAAAACTAAGCATTTGAAGTCCACACGGTTGCTGACCAGAAGCCATAAAAGGACTCCAGCACTGCAGAGTCCTATGCTCTGCACTTAAAAGAGCAACTGAAACGAACACAGCCCCATTCTACAAAAATATCACCTTCAAGGTCTCAAAAATGTTGAACATGTTATTACCCCATGATGAGGGGTGAGAACAAGGGAGAAATTAAAAAATCTAAACATTTCCTGATTATCTTTTACTACCCTTGAATTACACTTCCAAAATGTCATTTTTATATTCCACCCATTCAAAGTTTACCATATCCACACAGAATTTAAGATCTACTGCAAGTATGTTCCCAAGGTACCTTCTATTATGGTACCTAATGGGATGGTAGCAAAGGGAGAGCAGGACCAACCTTTCAGGACATGCATTTAAAGAGCTCTCTCATGCACTCCAGCATATTTTTTAAAACTGCAACAAGAAGGGATTTTTTTCATTATTATTATTAATGATCAGTGTGAGGAGTCTTAAAAATTAAACTTCCAACAACACAACACTTAACACGGTTAGCAAAGAATTATCTGTTGTTGCCATAATGACTTGTTGTCTATGTAAGAATCACAACTACCCGGGTTTGTTTCCACTCCTATTGTAAGCTTTCAAAGGTTAAAAAAAGTACTGGTTTTCTGTTCATATATGCAAAAATAAGTGTGTGAACAGAAAATATGAACCCAAAATCATTATGCAGAAGGTATGGTTCATCACACTCAAACACATTCTAGTTTGGGCCCAGGCACAGTCCTCCACCTCTTTCTGCAGCATGAATATGGCCTATAAATGACACATTTTCTATCCTATATTCTTACATTCAGCATGTTTCTCCCTGCTTGATATTTACAGAAGTAAAACTAAAAATCAATGCCACTAAATAACTTTTTTTAATAACTGTGGCCATTGTAGCCACGATACATACTTCAGCCTCACAAAGACATTTCCCACCGCCTTGTGTGCACAAGATACAAGCCCTCATTATACTGAAAATTAGCAACACAATCCAAGGCCTATCCAATAGCCCTGGAACAGAGGTGGTTGCATGAGAGATTTTGGGTTCATTTTCCTCAAATCAGCCTTGAGATACTCCAGCATTAAAGGTGAAGCATAGCTGCTAGGTCATTGCACTCCCCGTAGCACAGCTGATAAAGAGACAGAATTACTCACAAGGGACACCTTTGCTGCTCTCTTCTGTTCCTCTCCCAAACACCACCCACCCCACCCCAACCCCCCAGAAGAAACAGTATATTTTCACAATAAAGAGCCCTTGAGGTCGGGAGGAAACAAAAAAATAACCTTCTAATTGGAAGACCACCTCATCATTACCACAACTGAGGCATCACGAGCATTTTGGGCTCCTGAAGGCCCTTGGAGCAGGCATGGTAGACCAGGTCTGGGTGGGAAGAGGGGAGATAGGGCCAGGAGACTGCACCAGGCACATCCCCAGGTGCTCAGAGTTATCGCCTGCCCTCCCCCTTCATCGCACACAAGTGACATCAGGGCCATTTGAATAATCAGATTGCAGCTACATCGCCTTGTGAGATACCAGCTGCTCTTGGATTGCAGCGAGGTAGTACCCAAAGCCTTGCACCACAAGTTCCATGGGCACGGGTGCACATACACTGTGGGCTACCACTGTCCTCTTCCCTCATTGCTGCCCTGTGAGAAGAAAACCCATCTAGGCAGCAAAGATTGTCACTAACAGTGCCCTGCCTTCCCTCATAGAGCATGACTAGCAGTCAGAATTATCACAATGCCTCTCCAACTTTTGCATAAAGTGACCTAAACCTTTAAATATTGTAATAGCTTTCCTCCACACCGAGGGGTCTGAATGCAGAAATGCTGCATTCCTTTGGCATTCCCTTGAGATTTCAATAGTAAGTCAGGAATCTATTCCAAGCTTATTAAATACTTTGCACCTCCCCCAAAATAATTCTCCACCCTTCCATCAAGGAAACCTTGACCAGGCCCCTTCTTTCAACCACAGCGTATCCCCTTGTCTGTTTGTAAATGCTTCCAAGGGGGAGGGGAGAGAGAAAGCCACACACACTGCTCTCTCCGCCTTTCCACAGCAGGTAGGAAGGTAATTTTGCAAACGTGGGTGTGCCCACTTCAAATCTGAAGATCCAGCAAGGGCTGGAATGCAGTGACTACTGGGCCCAAGAATCTCACCCTGAGTAACAAGCCAGGCACACTCCACCGTCTTCTGGATTCAGCTCAACTTTATGGCAACCCTAGCTGACACCACCTCTTGACCTTCCTTTCTGTGACAAGGATATGGATTACCAAACCCTTACCCTTTTCTCCCATGCACTGCACCCCAGGCGCCTCTGGAGGAAGATACTCACAAACTACCTTTGCGAATGATAACATACACACTCCACTAAAATATATATATATAGCACATATATGTATAAACATATTTAAGGAGGTTGTAAGGAGGGGAGCTGGGACTCTCCATAAAACAGCTTCACAGCAGTAGAGGTCAATACAACGTATTGAATAATTTCAGCGCGCTACACAACAACTTTTGCTCTTATGAAGTAATCATTTGACCAAACTAGTAATCGTGTGCACATGCTGAAAGACAGACTTGATGCACCCACTTTTCCTTTACTAATGGTGTCACATCTCTGACCGTGTCTCACACACTGGAGTGCACAGGGCTTCATGGGAAGCACTTCCCGGCCCTGCAGCGTGCAAGCACTCTGGGTGGGCCTGGTGAGCAACCCCCAATCCACACCTTCCCCTGGTGCAAAGGGATACAAAGACTTCAAGTAAGTTACTTTAGAAGCACCTTAATAACCACTTTCACCAAAATACTCAACATTTGCAAACTGTTACCAAACAACTCTAAATACACGCCCAGCATGCAATGTTACAGTGACATGACAAAAAAAACCTTAAACTTTTTGACAAACACCCTCCCCACAAAAAATAAAAATACAAAAACACAACAACAGAAAACTATTACACATCTATGAAAGGAATGAGAGTCACTTTTACATATGGAGGCCACTGAATGAATTTTAAGTGGTTTTCTATATTTGATTTGGGAGAGGGGGAGCGGAAACAAAGAGGAAGGAAGTGCAGTTATGAGAAATGCAATTTAATTTTCTGTTAAACAGCAATATAAATCTGAACTATATCTAATGCATTCCAACATGATACTGCACAATGAAGCAGTGTTTTAACAAATAAGGGCTTTGGGAGAAGCTATAGGGGTATGCTGATACAATTACATTTGCAACTTTTAAAGTGTGCCTGTATGTAGGCAACTCACGCCTAGGAAAGTGCTTAAGTTCAGTGCAGAATTCTTTTCAACAAGTTACAGACAGATGCATGTTTCTGATAATTGCTAATCCACAGACAAATAGGAAGACATGCTACCCAGTATGAAGAATGGATTTTACACCATTTCAGCTGAGAGGACAGGAAAATACTTTTAAACACATTAAACAAAGATAAATATTAAAAAAAAAAAAAAAATTGGGAGGGGGTCAGCAGTGATTTTCAATTTACCTTTATACGAGTAAAATTAGTTTGGTTTCAACATCATGAATAGAATGCTACTTGTGTAAGCTTAAGATACATAAATTTATTATCATACTTATTATAGAGACTAATAAGAAATTAGCAATTTTTACATGGCCCATGGAATTTTAGTCTTAAATCTAAAAATATATTCCACCTACAACAGTATTTTTATATACAAAGGGTCTGAAATATAGGTTACTGTAAATCAGAGCAATACACCTTGCATATTAAATAAAAGCACATACAGCACATTAATTTGCAATGAAAAGTATCAAATAAACAGCATCATATAGATTAATGCGGTATGAATTGTTCCAGAGAGGGGTTCCCCCCTACACTTAACTAGAGCAAAAATCCTCCATATTTTCTCAAGCAGAGCTTTCTTCTAACACTAAATAGTGATTAAACTTCTAATTCTCAAAACACCAAGATACAATGCCCATAAAGATAGCCAATTCACCTTTTCAAATCAACTATTTTAAAAAAAGACAGTACTTTTAAAAATAGCCCTGAAATAGTAGAAGCCCTTTCTAACAAAGTTACACAGACAGACATACTTCCCAGATTGAATAATGGAGTACAGGAACAAGCACGTGGAAAGTTTGATCTATTTTGTTTTACCCTTTTAGTGCATGCCAGCTTTTCTATAATCTAAATATTTGTGAAAGCAGCAGGCTGAATTGCTATAGGCAGTATAAAAATATTATCCTGCTTTATTGCAAGTATTGCTTCTTTACATGAGGCCCAACGAAATTACTGCCTTGCAAAAAATTAAACATACATTTAGAAATTAAGGATGCATAAATCCTGCCCTTATTGGGAAGAAGTCATTCTCTTGCTGCTTCTATAGACCAGCTCAAAATAGTGATGAAAAAATCCTCTCAAATACAGAAGAGACTTCTACTACCTGCCTGTAAAAATGCTGCAGACTTCAACATGGCAGGACCAAAAATATATGTATACCAGTGTATTTATAAGATGCTTTTTGTTGCTGGAGCAAAGCTGATGTGCTTGCCCGTTACACAGTTCACAACAGCACGTTTCATTTCCTCATAATACCCAGATTTTAACTCTTCTCAGGGAACTTTAAATTTTAAAATCTTCACAATCATTTGCCATCAGCCCGTAATAACTCGCTTCTCCCACAAAAATGCTCCACCCTCTAATAAATTAAATACTACCACTGTTGCCCGGCCAAGAGACTACATTAGGAATACATGGGGTGGTTCTAGAAAACCCCTAGGACAGCACAGAGCGCACGCCTGTGGGTTTAAGAAAGCGTTCCATTTATCTACAGGGAAAAGAAACACGAACCTAAGCATTTTTCAAATTGCTTCTCACTGGGTAACGAAGGGCAATAGGGAAGCAAGGAAAGAGGTATAAAAAGAAATAAATTACCTTTGTCTTTTGGGGACTGAGTGTTCAACTTCTATGAGTTTCCCATGCAGCTCCACTTTACCTGCAGAGATAAACGGAAAGGGGGAAATAGCTGAGCGCGGCTGTGCGTCCCACGAGTCCCCATCTCCCGGAGCGGGTTTGCAGGGGTGCAAGGCAGGAAACGGGAGCGCAACACGTTAGCCCATTCATCGGCAACCGAG
>NW_009919847.1:0-6042 GCF_000696875.1 Nestor notabilis
AAACCATTCTATGATTCTATGATTCTCTTCTCCAGGCTGAACAATGCCAACTATGTCAGCCTGTCTCCATAGGAGAGGTGCTCCAGCCCTCTGATCGTCTTCATGGCTCTTCTCTGGACTCACTCCAACAGGTCCATGTCCTTCTTGTGTTGGGGGCCCCGGAGCTGAACACTGTACTGTGAAGTCTCATGAGAGCAGAGAAGAAGAATCACTTTGACCTGCTGGCCATACTCCTTTTGATGCAGCCCAGGGGACAGTTGGCTTTCTGGGCACATACTGCCAGCTCATGTTGAGCTTAAACAGTATTCATTTTAAGAGGAAAATTATTTTCACAGAGCAAACTATTAGGAGTAACCATGCTCTTGCTGCATGTTCTGTTTTGGATCCAGATATCTCTTCAGTGGGAGCATGTGTCACTGGGAATGGCAGTGATGATAAGAGCTCAGTAAATACGTGTTTGCCCACAACTTCCCTGGTAGCCTGAAGGTGAGCATTTTGGGTGCATTTAAAACTATTAGAGGTACTGTAGAAGGTTCTTTTTCTAAAGATGAAAAACATGTCTTCTGAGGCAATACTTTGGAAGGAAGGAGATGGAAAGATATTTTTCTAAAGGCGTTCACCTATTATCATAGACTTACTGTGGCCCCAAACCTGGCCAAATTAGTGTGAAGGACCTGACTGTCATCAGACAACATTAGGGACTGAATAAGTCCTGCCTCACTGCTTTCCTCCATCCAACTGCTTTCCATGATGTTATGTTTAGAAAGCTTTGGTGTAGTGCATTTCCCAGTTTTGCTTTGTGGGCAGATGCAAGCGCTCAACCATGGTTTGTGCTGACTCCCATGGAAAAGCACAACTGCAAAGCAAGTAGACAGAGTTTGCAATTAATCTCATCTCACAGAGCTATAAACTGCAGTGTTCCTGTCAGTATCAGTTCAGTTAATAATGAACAACTGCAAGAAACTGCTAAGGCTTTAAAAGGTAACCAAAAACAAAAATAGCTATTTTTTCTAAAATACCAGTTTAAGAAAACAAGAGACAGCTGACTGCTCTGTTGTAATAACATTATACAGACGTGCCAGTTTCTGTAAAGTTTTATTTTCTTTTTCCATAAGATCTGAGAGAATCACTGAGAGTTTCCCCTATGAATGTAACTGACTGAATGATTTCACTTCTTCCTTCTTTGGATTGGATTAGGTTGCTGCCATCTGCTTAGTGTCCGAAGTACTTTTGAGGAAAAATCTTTTCACTCATATAGTTATGTAATGGTACACAGTCTCTTGCCATCTTTGAATGCAGTCACTAAAAAGATAGAGCTAAAAATAGGTGGTAAATGGTTATGATCACCATCAATTTCTGCCTGTGCTGTGTCTCCTTTTAAGCCTTCCCTACAGCAGGCTGTTAAATCCCTTTTAAACATGTCTTCCTTTCTACTCCTATTCCTAAAGACCAGAAGTATAACACGGACTGTATGTAATTCCATTCACCTACTTTTGGACTGAACCGCACAATTTTTTTGGCTTATGTGCATTCTCCAGAAAGTCTTGGTATGAAGTTTTCAGGAGATGTAGAACTCAGTGTTTCTCCTGGTAGCTCAGTTATTTTTCTAGCATCACATAAATATTTGTTCATTTCTCCGCTGTATCTGTTTGGTGCTAAACTGCAGCCAGGACTTTGTTCTGCCTTTGTTTTTGAGGTTAAGTCCTTTACTACTACATTCATCAAGTAGTCACACAAGCATTTAGATTAAGCTTTTTATGTCGTCATGTGTTAATGGCCCATCTCTACAATCTTGTATTCCAGTACAACGGTACAATGTTCCAGACCTATAAATAATAAGTCAAGAGGGGAAATCATCTCCCTATATTGACTTGATATGCACCAACTTCTTTCTTCATATTATGGCACTGAAAGTTAATCCTTAGATGTGCATCTACCATGACTTCTAAGCCCTCACATATTTTCAAGGAGCAGACAAACTAATACTGTATTATTTTACCTTCATATAGCGTCTAGCATTCTGAAAGATACATAGAATCATAGAATGGTTAGGGTTGGAAAGGACGAGAAGGCACCGGGGAAGATGAACCTGTGCCAATGTAAGTATACTCTCACTGCACCCTGATCCCCATAATTCTTGAGCACTTGCCAGTAGCACATGAAGCAATGGGATTGCTATCTGTTTTGGATGTTTCAGTCGCTTCTTCACCTGCTTCCTGAGGGTGGAGAGCTGACTGTGTACTATGGGGGTTTCCTTTTGCTGGGATTCTCATGCAGATTTATTTTTCATAAAAGTTTCATCTGCTCTACATGTACTCAGGGAGGACAAAGCTGGGCGACATGCCTCTTACATATGGTGTGGAAATCACTGAGGCTTGGGATGCTCATAATTCCCATAGGAGTCAGCTCCACAGTCTCCGACTGGCTGCCCAGAAACTTCTGGCTCTACTACAAGGCCAGAGCTTGTCTGTAAAGCTGTCTGAAGACTACTGCTAGCTGGATGTTCACTGGATGTTAGCATCTGCTTAAGAGTATTGAGCAACATCGTGCAACAGTTGGGGTGAAAATGTCAAGTTGCATTCATAGACATTTCAACGAGAGTGCAAAATGTTAAGTACTCCAATTGCAATGTGGGAAAAGGGCTGATATTGCTCTGAATCCCGTGCACAAAATCTTTAACAATCACATGAAGTTCGGTGGTTTAGCTTCACATCATCTGCAAAAATGGATGTCTTTTAGCAAAGTAGCTCCATGCTAAATCACACAAAGAATCCCAAGTGCTGAATCGAAAGTACTGCTCACAGCCACCTGTTCACTCAAAGTACTATGGAACCAAATAAAGAACCTGGGGAAATCATTACTGGAGAAAAACAAAACAAAACAAAACCCAGTGATGAGCTGCAGTTGCTTCTCACTCCCTACTGGCTTCCAAGTTAAAATAAACTATTTACTACTGCAAGAGACATTGCTATTCCCATAAACTCACAGGTAGAGCTTTTCTAGCTGATGTCTATAAATGACACCCCACTACCATCCATCATCCTTCTTTCTCCATTAATGTCTATTTCTGTTCACTAATCCAGCCTGTGGAAGTCCCAAAGGACTAATTTAGTGCAGCCAATTTTTAAAAGCCCCAAGTCCCTTTTTAAAAGAACACTTTCCCTTACTGAAGAATAACACCAGAAACTTTTATTTTACCCCAGGTCTCACTCCATATGACACCTATAAACAATAAATCAAAGCACCAGCATCACCCTTTTAACCTTTACCGCTACTCATTTCTGGCTAATTAAAAGGGCTCTTTTCAACTTTCTTGGATAAATATGAGATGATGGCCCAAGAATATGACGGGCTGGCATAAACTGCATTTGGTATCATTGTAAAATGAAGTTCACAAGATTCATCAAGTTACCAGCATTTTAGAAGTTGGGAAACTTTCTGCCTCGGATGGCTTAACAGGTGACCCCTATAAATTACACAGCACATTACAGAGGCATCCACCAGTCTTGTTAGAGTAAGAAGTCAGTCAGCATTTCCATTATAAAACCCTATTTTCAGAGTTTATTAGACAGCCATAAAAACATTCTCCAACCTGAATCGTGGCACACAGTGGGTTTTCACCTTAGGAACAAATGTTCTGTGTTACAGAAAGCAAGATAATCATCTGCAAGTCCCATTTCAAATTAGATCAAAATTTTCAAAGCTGATTAAAAACAAAACCTCTGAAATTTTTAGAACTTCTCTTACCCTTCCCTGCTTTGTTAACACAGATATTAAGTTTAACGAGGTTTTGTTCCTTTATAACCTGTAATTTCTTGCTAACTGATCCTGAAGGCAGGTTATTGAATTTGCAACATGATAATTCCTTTCACAACAATGCACCAGAACATCAGAAAGGGAATCTTACACCACCTTTTCGAGCTGTGGTGAAAGAAAACAGAATAAATGCAAATATAGTCTTTAAAAAAACTTTTAAGTTTGTCTGCAGCCTGATTCTCTGTGGTTACGTGCAATAATAGAGATTAAATAATTACAGTTAAACAATACCTGAACATTTAAGGTGGAAATGAAAGGAAAATTCCAAGCACATTTGTATTTCATATATTTCTAATTCCAATCTATGCATACTGATGTTAAACATTCACACAGCAGCCTTAACCCCAAATAACCCAGAAACAGTAACTCAGGCACATAAACAGGATTTTGAAGGACACACATGCTTGTTTCAGTGTCTGAAATATCAGAACAGCTTCAGTAAGCATGTCTTTCTCAAACTTGAAGCAGACAACACCCTTCAGTGTGAATTCTGTGCGATTTAAAGCATGCTTGTTTGATGCTTCTTTGCTTAATGCAAGAAGCTGAATCATTATAGGTCGTTAGCTCAGACAAATGCCCCCCATTTGTCTGTGTGGCAGAGACACCCTCATGCTAGAGGTGAGCAAGAGGTAAATAAGGGGCCTCAGGGACCGTGGTCCCTACAGACCTTGGCTCTTACATACCCACGCCAGCCACATTGTGGGTGTTGAGCACAGTGCTGTTGCCAGCCCATGGGAGAGCAGCCAGTGGCAATCAGCTTTCAGAAGATCTTCTGGGTGGAGTACAGCAGGATAGCTGCTGCCTGTTGGCATGCGTGCCCCGCTCTCCCAGGTGAAGCAAGAAGACAGAGCTACAGCCTTGCCTCTTACCTTCTGGGGGAAGATGACTGCAGCAACAGCAGGATGGCAGGACTGCATGAGCCCTGCTCAGCTGTGCATCAGTTCAAAAGCTTGCCCTCACCCTACAACTCTTCTTCTTCACGTGTCTGATCTCTATGACACAGGGAGCCAAGCAAGCAGGATCAGGTTCTTTATTAAAAGTTCCTCCAGAAGACCTTAGTTTTGTCTCGCTCTGCCTTTTGAGTTGTGCCTCTCACTGTGCTAGCAGCTGCATTTTCCCACAATACATCTTGTACAGTGCTACGTGACTAACACCTGAGGTTGCCATTTTGACTCAGTCCTTCAAACACATATTTACTCTGAACAAATAAAAGATCTCAGAGATTTCTATAGGACAGTTCACATGCAGACAGGCTGGCTCAGGTACAAGTGTTGGCAAGGTCAGGGCTATTTCCATGCTGTCAGTCAGGCAGCACCTATCCTATTTCTTCCTCTATCCAAACTGCAAAGTCAGCTGAAATCTGTGGAGAGGCCCTTTCTTTTACACCTTGAGTCCACTTACTCTCACACAGGGAGGTGTGGAGATTCAGAGCTTTGCATCTGCTTTGCACTGCTGTAATTGCTTACAGAGGGAGTACAAGGCAGGTTAGTGCCAATTTGAGCTGGTCAGACAGTAAAAGGTGAGACCTGAGACTGTTCCACTCAGCAGGATGCATTAATTTGTAAAGATCAAATAAAACAGAAGAACAAAATAATAAATCTGAAGTACAGATGAGAAATGTCTTGTCGATAGCCTCCCTGGCCAGGCTTCCAGCCACAGAACAAGAGAAACTCCCTTAAGCCAGTGCTTCATCAGGTCCCACCTTACCTGTGCTCAGCCACTCTTTTTACTGGACTTTAGCTCCAAATCACAACATTGCTAACATCCACTGTACTGTATTCGAGTGTCCTTGGAAGACTTTATGTGAAACTGGTTTCTGATTACATTTTGGCTTCTAATCTGAGAAATCCCACATCGTTGATGCCTTCTTTTCCTCACTGCAGCCTTTCTTGAGCCTTTGCTTTTTATTGCCTCACACCCACAGATGTGCAAGCACCCCACACACAAACTGAATTTCTCTCTCCCATAGCAATATGGGAGGGATGTGAAAGAAAAAGAGAGAATGCAATACATGACCATCTACAGGGAGCAGACACATCCTCAGAATGGTTTTATTTTGGTACATTCGGGTAAAATCATGTTCTCATGTAATGACATCGCTGTCTTCTTTCAAGTGGTCTGGGAAAGGCACAATCAAGGTCAAGCCCAACCAAGGAAACATTTCATGTTCTTGCTGGCCCAGAAAGCTTCCCTTAGTCGGAACGATTCACAGACAAAATAAACTCT
>NW_009919847.1:6073-34052 GCF_000696875.1 Nestor notabilis
TTTCCCACATGATTTCCAAGCTTCTGTTTGTCTTTGCTTTCTTCATATATGTACAGAAACAGGAGACGGCATGCGAACTTTACAGTGAGAAGTACTTCTACACTCTCAACAGGCAGAAGAATGTTTGCTTAATATTTTTCATATTTAGAGAGAGCTATATTCCTCTTGAGATTACTCCTCTGATTTGTTTTTATCTAAAGGATGTGAGAAGGGCTATTAAAAGGACATACTTGCCTGCAGCAACTCCCTGAGCCCTAGCTACAAGATCTATGCGTGTCACCCCTTGATCCACATTATTTTTACTTGCTACTTTTGTTAACACTATCTAGGTAGTGGTATGTTCTCCAGCTCTACTGATTTCCTGTAGAAGACAAGATACTGGCTTATATGACTGATGTAGTTTGGATTTCACTCTTTGTGTTGTCCATGAAGGCTTTAAATCTTGTAGGTTTGTCGCATTAACAGCACCCGTATTCTTCCCAGCTATGAAATGCTCCTCGCTCCTAATAGTTTTCCCATCCCTCTTTCCAGAGGAGGTGGAATAATCTTATAACTAGCTTAAAACCTTTATAACCTAATAATACAACAGCAAAAAGAAGTATCTGTAAAGAACTGCAACTACCAGCAGCCAATGGCTGTAACACAGCCTGTTTAGAATAAAATCTAACACCAAAAATTCTCCCTTGTTTCTGAAATGTTTTCCACACAAGTAACACTTTGCTAATTAATAAAACTCAAATCAGATTCATTAAAGGAAGAAATTTGCCAGATTGTGGACATCAGACTGGAATGTGATTCAACAGGCAGCAATAAAACTTCAACTCAACTGCAGCATCTTCTGATAAAGAAAGGGGGGGGGGGAAGGAAGATCTTCTAGGTTATTCTTTTTTTTTTCCATTTTTAAGAAGCTTTAAATGTGTAGGATCTTAGCTGGGTACTTGATGGCAGTGCCTTATTGCACCTGTTTAAATATTTATTCAGTTTCCACCCAGAATTGAAGAAATTCCTGTTTATTAACTAGAAATCCTTTTTTTGACAAGGAATGGAATCAAACAGACATCTCTTTTTTTTATAAAGAAAACTGAGAATTTTTGAAGTGTAAGAGCTTCTTTAAAGTATTGGATCCACTTGGAAAATAACAGAAATGGTTTTGTGATGGAGGTCTATAATTCACACAGAGGTCTTTATCTGCCTGGTCCTTTATGGAATGACTGTGTAGCGAACTGCAATACTCCTGAGGACTCAAAGAAAGAAGGATTGCCTAGTTTTTTATTTTAACACAAGTGAGTAATGCAGAACATGAAGTTCCTCCAAGCTTTGGCAAGAGCTCACAGGTAGAGTACAACTGAGGCAGGATATCCAGACAGCCTCTGACCTATGTGTCATCTCACGTATGCTCAGCTTCTGGAAAATGCAAGTGGTGTAGTTTCACCCCATGAAAGAAACCACCAGTATGCTGTGTTATCTTCTGCTTGTCCCATGGTATGTGAAGAGACAGGAAACTCTCACCAAGCCTCTCCTGAGGCTCAGCAATTTGCCGGGCCGCTGCCATGGACAGCCCATCACTTGCCAGACATCCAGACTGGTACCCACAGATAGGCATCAGGGCATTGGCATGTACCTTTGCTTAAAACCATCACTTAAGCCTGCTTTTTTTCTACTTTATCTGCTTGTACATTCAACTTTAATTCAGTTTGACAGAGCAATCCTCTTTAGAAAAGCTTCAAGTTTTTAATAACTAACAGCAGTGATCACCCTTGGGTTTTGGCTACCTTTGTCTCTCTGTGCAAGTATGTATAAATACATACGTATGCATATGATTAAGTGGATGTAACTCATACGACTTCATACATACGCTGTGAGCAAAATACGTTAAGTACCAAATAAGCAGAGAAGAATATCTAACTCCTGTCAGGGAAAGGATAGCACAGAACCAAAACAATTAAACTGGTGTCGTGCAAATATTTCCATCATTACTCACTTATTTACTGTGATTCTTAGCCTAGTTTTCCACAACTGTGTTTACCCTGTCTGTCCTGTCTGTACTATCTGTCCATCAGTTTACCCTAATTGCATTTGGCAGACAGTAGACATCTTAGAGGACATTCACACATATTTGCTGAAAATCAGAAATGTCTGATGGAAACACAAGGAGAACTCAGCTGTTGTTCAATCTGTTTGGCAGCAGCTGGCCAGTCCACAGCCATATGCTCTCTAGAAAATGAGTATGTATGTGTCTCTGCACCATCATGTACAGTGTCTTGCCCAACAGCAAAAAAATAAGAGGGAGCTTGAAGTATTGTGCCTCTCCAGAGGGAGAATTGACTGTGCTGTTCCAAGGGAGGCTGGCAGCATGGATACCACTCAGGAGGGCAGGAATAGAGGTTACTGCATTGAGGTAAGGAATATGAGGCACAGGACAAGAAGCTTGGAGGAAACTGCTAATTCTGCTGCTCAGGGAGCTTCTTATTTTTCCTTAGCAGAAAAATACCAAATCCCTTCCTCTAGATCAGGCTTCCTCCAGCGCTCAGACTCCTCATCCTCTTGCCATGGAAGGCTACAGCTTCCACACCTGCTTCCCCAGGAGCAATTTTGTTTGAGAACTGCCAGAAGTCTCAGATGCTGCTTGCACCAGGAGAGAGAGCACTTGGCAGCCTCTTGCTCGGCTCAGATATCTCAGACTGTGATATGTCTGGGTTACACCAGCTCGTGGGACTAAATCCTCAAAGTCACTCCCACACTTGAGTTCCTTCCATGGCAGTGGAGTGTATCGCCTCGAAGCCACTGGCCCAGCCCCTCCAAAATATCTCTTCTTTTAATTGGTCTTGGCTAAGGAACGAGTGCAAATAAATCCACTGATATTGCAACTTAATGCACAGCATCTTCCTTAATGCGTCAAATCTTTATATGACTAAACTTAAACTCTCAGGGATACAATGTAAAGCTAGTCAGCATCCATAAATCCAGCACTTGTAATGAAAATAATGTAGTAGAGAAAGATATTTAACCACATACAGAATCGCTGAAATTAATTCATGCTGTCTGCCCAACTACCTGCCAGAGAGGTTGTAATTCAGCTGACAGTGTTCTCAACAGATGTTGTCTGACTGTCAAAAAAATAAAATGTCTGGGTTCATTTCCAATGTAGAGATGGAATGGAAATAAATATGAAATATTTTGCCATCTGTTACATTGCTGAGTCACTGGAGAATATCATCCCCAAATGTGCATACTTGTAGATTAATTGGTCTATAGCTGTCTGGCAGCGAGAATAAAAAAAAAATTCTCTGAGGCACTGATTCCACCATGTTACAGAAGATATATGGAGACTGCTGTAAGGAGGAATATTAAACCCAAGCACTAGGAGAAGGCTACAAGAAACCCTTGAAGATATTGGACTGTCATATCGCACATTAACTAACAACTAGATTTTTCCAATGAGCCTCCTGAGAGCATGTGAATATTGTGCTTTCCAGCAAGTCACTTATTGCCTGGACCTGGTGCACAGCCCATGCTCACAGGGAGCTCTGTGTGCCGCACACCAGGGTGGGCTCGGGGTAGTGAGGAGAGAAGGAGGAAGGCTTGAATGCAAACCCCTAGTGGGAGCAGCAGGAGGCTTCAAAGTAGTATGATGTCTCCAGAAGCTGCAGGTTATGCCAAGATAATTCATCTACTTCAAGTGGCTGTGACAGTACCCAAAGGAGCACTGTGCCTCCTTACCTTTGTGTTCCAGGGTGGTAGTCACACCTTGTCTCACTTGAACATACATCCCTGGCACTCTCTGAGGCGCCCTCAAGTGTCCAAGATCTCAGACTGGGGTTGGCAGATAAGGCTTATGGTCAGAGGCCAAGCAGGAAACTGCAGACCAGGGAAAGTAGCAGTAAGTAACTGTGATTACAAGACCGAACCCTGCCTACAGCACCTCTCAAATACGTAATACCTCACAAATACATCAACTTATCCTTGACAAGTGAGCTTATATAGCAACAGCACTAAATTTTGTAAAGCCAGTTCTATTTATTTTTCTATCTTCAAGGCTGAACTGTGGACTTGGGCATAAAGCTGAATTCACAGCCACAGCAGATTTCTGTTGCCACAGAGAGGTCACTTCAGCTAAAAAGGGCAATCTTGGCAGGAATTAGTTTTATTTTTATAGCTAAAATAAACATAGTTTTCATACTACGTCTTTCGCAGCGTCCTATCTATCTCAGGGGGTACAGGTCCAGAGGAAGAATGCATTTTTCAGAACATCTTCCTAAGAATGGGCTTTTCCACTTCTATTCTTGAGCCACTTCCCCAAGAGCAGTGAGCTCACCCCCAGCAAGACTCCCTGCCATCCACTTCAGATCCTCACCAGCTCTGGGCAAGATACACTGGTGAAGGAGAGCTGGTAGCACAAGCACATTGAGAATCCAAAGGATTTAGTGAGATGTCCAGGTAAGCAGCAGTGTGTTACCTTCCAAAAGTAACCACTATTATGATTGAAACTATGACTCCTTCCCAAATGATCAGCTGTACAGGTCTTCTAGGTTATTTCCAAACAGGGAAGGAGGAATTCAACTTTGGGGTTTGCACTTGGACACCATGTGCTTCAAACTATTTATGGAGAAAATGACCTCACTGAAACCATTTGGAGTCAATGAAGTACAGGCTAGAGAGACAATAGATAGAAAATTTAGTGAAGGGGGAGGAAAGAAGTTCATTTTTCAGAAGTAACATCAGTCCTTAGGGCTGTATGATTCAGAAGAGCAGGAGTTCTTGCCCCAAAATGCCTGCTCTCTAACAGTGAGATCAATGACAGTGTGAATGGAGGAGTAAAACTTCCCTGACCTTACCTTAATCCTAACTGGGGATGCTCTCAGTATGGAGAAGCCCATGTGAGGCATTCTGTGATGGTGAAGCCAAGTGTGCATTAACTGTGTTGCCATCCCTGTGGAGCAGTGGCTCTGGTAGCCTAGGAGAGCCCAGATGTCCAGGCAGGCTCCACTGTGTGCCCTGCCTGTGCAAGGCTGGAGGCAGCTCCACTACTTCTCTGCTGGCTGATAATTCCCTCTCTCTGGGGAAGGCTTTGCAGCCAAACTACCTAGTTTCTGAAGCACTCAGGAAGCACAAAAGGATTGGGATCACCTGCTCAAGGGTTGATGCACCTCCTCAGAGCACAACAAATGCCTCAGATTTTTTTCTGGAGATATAATGGATCGTTTTAGGTTTAGCATAAAGGAAGCCATAGCACCATGAGATGAGTCTCCCTGCAAGTCACACAAGACCAGTCATGAAGTATTTGGCCATAGTCTGCTCCATTACATGGTGTCATTTCTTCAAGTCTGTGGCATTGGGCCAAGGTTACCACTGCACTACTGAGATTGAAATCAATGCCTTCAGCCAAGTCTACCTCAGAGTGTGTCTACTTTTTACCTCTTCGTACTTTACCCCATTCAAACAAACAAGTGTCTGGGAGAGAAAAGCAACTCTCCAGAAACCCTCTCTTCTACTTCATAATACTATTTCAACATGATAATTTTTTAATTGCTAATTGCTAAATGGCAATCACCCACTGAGAAAAAGCCAGAGACCAAATGATCTGATACTACCGACTCACACCCTAGACTGCCTTGGGGGGGTAAGAGGGACACACTACCACTTATGCCTGTAAAAGCAGTTAACTATCAGCCAGGATGTACAAGAAATACAGCACAAGAATTTGCTCCTCTAAGTCTCTGAGCAGCTCTGGCTTACTTTAAAATCAAATGGAAATGTGAATGACAAATGAGTCACTCACCTGAGCTCATACCTGTACTTTAGATAATGTCTATAATAAAGACTCTACATTTACAGAGCCAAAAAGTTAAAAGCACTCCACTCCTCTGAAATCCAGCAATATGAAGGATGATTGAGGGCTTAAAATAATTCCAGCCCTTCTTACACATTTTTGAAGTAATGTCACAATTAATGCCTTTAAACCCAGGTTTGAAAAACAGCTTTTTTGCAATGATGACATTTTATGAGTTGTATTTTGATGGAGTGAACTCACTAAAAGAAAAAAAAGGGTTTGTAGGTTGTTCAGCTCTGATATTGCTTAACACTGGAGAATAATGTAAAATGTCCTTACCTCCATTTTGCAAACGAGGTGATACAGGCATCTGCTCAGTTACCAGTAACCTAAAGTATTCATGGTAGTGACAAAGTCTTGAGACCAGGCACTAGAAAAAGCAAATAGAAGCAGAACTTAGCCTGTTCTGTTTACTTGAAGCACATAATCCCACTGAATTCAATAGAAAGAATAGACAAAAGCCAGAAGACAGAAAAGAAGATGTGGCCAAAAACAAGCCACCCAGGTTACACCAGGAATTAATAACATTAAACAGCAGAAAAGGGCAATATTACATCAAGACAGAGGGGGTCGGATGGGGGCGAACAACAAGTGTTCATGAGCAAACTCAGGAAATCAGACCAACTCCCCAGAAAGTAATAAGAGACCTCAGAGAAAATTTCCAAGGTGTCTGTAGACAAATGCAACAACAAAGAGAAAAAAATTAAAGAAAGTAAAGACAGCAGCATGGAAGGAGGTAAGGGAAGAAAAAAAAGTAAAAGCCACAACAGCAGAGGCCTGTAAAGATTAAATAGGAAGGGTGGTGGTAGAGAATAGCCCATACTCACTTGGAATTTGGAAGAGAAGACCCACTCAGCCAATGTCAAGTACTCCATGTGAGCATCATCTTTCCTCAATCTCCTGATTCACATCTTTGATACTTTGTGGGATTGAAGCAAACCTTTACTTCCCTGGTCATGGGTATACTGTTTAGCAGCAGGAACTCTACTCATCACGTCTTTCTGACATAGCAGACTGGGTTTGCCTTTTGGCACAGGCCTAAGATTATGGCTTTCATACCCTCCTTTCCTTGCATTCTGAAGCAAAAGTATTTCAAGATTTTCAGTTTCATTAAGGCGCATGTGATATATATATATATAGTCTATTTCTGCATAGTATGTTGACATAGAAGGTTTGTTCATATGACCTCATCCACCTGCAAAGAGACCTTCTTCAATGGTCTGGTTTCTCCCTCTCCCCTATGAAGGTCTTAACCTTTTCTCCATCTTTGAGTTCCATGTGGTCATCACCTCAGGACATCCAAGCAGTTTTGAACCCTCATGGCTTTCACCTCTTGCAGCACAATTTGTCAAGACAAGGCTGTGCTTAGACTCACACACCCCCCCCCCCCCCGCTTCCCCCATCAATTTTACCCACTTTGGTATCAGGGAACTATCTAAAATAGAGCTTTACATGTTTAATTTTCCTTTAAATTGCAGATGTCCAAGACAGGATCTCTGTTCCTTGGTAGCAAACATTATCTTTTCCTACCAACTAACTCCCTGGCAGTTTGCAAAGTGTCCTATGGGAATATCCTCACACCTCTGTGTCCACAGCTGAAAAGCCCAGGTTGATTCTCCTCAATCAAATGATATGTCACTAGACAATGCATTGAATAGGCTTTGCAAAAATAAATGAGACCTCTGAAGAGCTGGGGTGTTTTGCAGATTTTGCATAGATATTGCTAGCTATATTTCTCCTCTCCCTTCCTGCTTTTCTTCTTTTCCAAACCTTTTCTTCATGGGATTTCATTTGCAGCATATGTGCGTGCATACAACTCATTTGTTTCAAGGCAGTCTTAAGTATTTATGTTTGTGATACTGGCGATGATTTTTTTCCTATCTTGTGGAAAGGGGAACTCCTGAATTCCTTTTATAACCCCAAACACTGTATGCACACTATCTTTTTATACTCTCCCCAAAGCATTCACTGCAGCCATCACTGAATGTTGGCCCTGTGGTCCAGCCCAGTGTGACTGTTCTTATCTTCCACCTCATAGCAAATATTCTTTTGGAAAGTGGCAGCTTTCCAAATATTCCCAGCCTGTGCCTGTGTGCTGTTTCTGCCTGTTAGATAGGGTCAGCCTGACTCTCACTGTCCAGGATATGTACAAGCCAACAGGATTAGCTAGAAAAAATGCACTGACATTTTATTCACTGCAAGAGGGAGATGCAGCAGCGTAACAGGCACCCAGCAATGTGCTGGAATTGGAGGTTTTTAAAATTCACCCAGACAATGCTGTGTCTGACCGACCTAGTGATGATGACAGTCCTGTTTTCACCAGGCAGCTCCCACCAACATCCCTTTCAGTGGTGTCTCCATAATTTCAAATGGGGCATTTGAAGAAAATGGTCAGTCCTGAAGTGGTTTTCAGTCACTCAGATGATCAATCAAACAGGTTCAAACTCTCCAATTGAGTTTGTCCCCTTTATTAACTCCTGTCGCTTGCAACAAAGGCACAATCCATCTAGCTCATTTAGACTGGACCTGTTGGGGAAAGGTTCTTAGCAGACCTCCTAATGTCAGTGTTTGAGTGTCTATGGGCTTCCTCACACCAGGAAAGATCAAGTTTGGGTTTTTTTTCAAATAAGGAATAGAACAAATCAAAACAGAACCTGAACTGTTGCATGCAGGTTGGCAAATACAGAACCAAGATTCTCATACAATACATGGGTTGGTACAAAATAAACATGTAAAACCCAGGTTAAATGGTTAAAATCAAAATATGGCTGCAAAGCATATCTCCTTTTTAAATGCATTCCCTTGGGAATGTCAGGACTCACACTAATTTAGAGTGCTTGTTTAATATGGGATTTTTTTTTCTCCAAGAAAAGTGAACGTTTTTATTAACTGAGCAAGCAAAGGTGCACTTGGAAACAGGCTAAGAGAGAAGGCAGCTTATCTACTGATGCCGCAATGAAACGTTGCCACTCTTACATAGGTGGATGAAATCTCCACATAATTGATTTCTAGGCCTTCTTTGACAAATATGGCCAGCACAAAAGAGTGAGAGAGCAAAGAGGAGGAACAGCTTAGGGGAAAAAAACAAAGTACGTGTGTGCAGCTTGTTCTACTTCTCTGGTGAAATAACCATTTGTTTCCAAATAGCCCCATAGCTCCCAATAGCCCTGACTGGCTATTACTCCCCTGTTCTGGCAAGTTGCTAATGGCTTTGCATTTTCTCTTACTGTCAGCAAGAGCGGCTGGTATTCATTACAAATTGTATGAATAGGCTCCACGCTTTCAAACTAGGTTTGGGAGTACACCGAGAAGTGATCAGTGATTTTAGACTTCTGTTAATTCTGCAGTAGCCCATCATAATTATTGAAGGATTGAAAAAATAAAAAAACACTTGGTAAGTTGTGAAGAGCTGCATGTATGTGTAATAAAGTGCCATGTAAATGTAACAGAGAATAATAATTCACCAGAGTTTTGTAACTTGTATTTAAAAGTTCTATCAAAAACAAACTAAAAAGACAAATTTTACAATAGTTATAAACTAAAAAAAAAAACAAAACCAAAAACAAACTGATCCTTGAAATTAAAATCAAATACTTGCACCTATTCACATACTTGTAACTGACCATAAATGTCTAACCTGTACATATAACAGTTTCTAGAGGAATAAGGTAACCACCAGAACCAATCCTTTTTCTGAAGTGGAAAGAAGGCATGCTGAAAGCCCAGAGGACAGCTCAGGGGCTGCTCTCAGGGAGGACACCACATAAACACATTACTTTGAGTCAAACACAGGGACAGAAGTAGAAAATGGGGTCATTTGGGGTTTCTTTTTTCTTCTGTTACTTCTCAGCGTGTAATATGTTTTTAAAGAGACAGAAATTTACTGAAACATTTATTTCAGACTCTCATAGAATTCCATGTATTTTTCCTTACCTGTGTGTATTACTTGTAGCCAGATATTGAACTAGATACTCCTACTCCAAATGCATGAAATGCTATTTGAAAGGAGGTTGGATCCCAGTAAGGACTGTAAGACTATGAAATAATCTCCCAAAGGAGGTAATGCAGGGTAAATTGCTTCAAAAACAGAAAAGTAGACCAAACAAGATACAAGGAAATCTAACCAAGAGAACAAGCCAAGCCCCTACCGCAGAGACAGCATCTGGCCAACCTGTAATAGCTGATGTATTCTGCAACTTGCAGTCCTTTGCCATTCCCAGGAAAGCACCTGAAAATTACTAGACCTACTCTCTTGGTCAAACACACAGCGCAGACTGACCTACTGACAGGCACTGGTCTTCTATGGATGATGCAATTCACTTAATTGACCATTTTTCTTTCACCTGAACCTGTCAGGAACAGTGTGTACATTATAGAAACAAATGAAGTGTGAGTGAGTAAAAGCCAACCTTGTGAAAACAGGTTGCCTCAGAAACCAGCTCCCACTCCTTGCCTTTGCACCCTTCCGTGGTCCCACACCCTCCACTCCTACTGAACAGGATGGGGAGATGGCACTGAGCCCCGCAGCCTTCTAAGGAGGAAATCTCCCTCAAGTTTCTAGAGAAGAATACAGTGGTCTTAAAACACTGGTGAGTGGCACTGGACACGTGGCAGGATTGGATCCCTATTGAACTGAATGTGATCAGATGATACCAGGGGCTTAAGCTGTGGCTGACTGAACTGAAAAAAGCCTGGGAGGTGAGGACATGGCCATTACTACAATAAGTCTATGAGTTTTGATCTATACTATAAGGATGAGCATTATCAGCAGTAGCGATCAGGGCACATACATTCCCCTGGAGATTAATCACTGTTTGGAAATTGCTGAGGGACAGAGGGCCTTAGGGCATTAACCCCAAGTGGCCATTAATCCCCCAAAATGCCATCTACCCAGACCTTTATCACTATTAAAAGATAAAATAAACTTTGAAAGGGAAAGGGACAGCCTGAAAAACAGTATTTTCTTCTTCCTTCCAATGGGACGGTTCAGATTTGTGTTACAAGTCACACCAATGAACTGTTTTGAAATTGAACTTTACCAGGACAGAAACAATTCTCCCTTTTCCTCCTCTATCAATTCAGAATAAAAATAAATTCTGTGCCTAAAGGAAGATGAGAGGTAGAGGGGAGTGAGGCATAATGCTGGGCTTTAAGCTGGCATGCTTTATCTGTTAAAAGGCCACGTTGATCTCACCTCTGTGATAAGTTTTGGAAATCCAAAATAGAAAAAATGATCTTCGTACTAGGTGCAACTGACTCCCAAGATATCCGTATACACATAAAGTGAAATAATTAGACCTTGGATGAAAAATCTTGACAGTACAAAGAAAGACCATGATCTAATATCAGAACAAAGTTAACAGATGTCATTAAGTGAGACGATTAGCTGATGACGGAAGGTCGCACCCAGTTTACTTTTCACAGTTGACAGATCAAAGTTATTCGTTCAGTTTGAGCAAAGACTCAATACAGTTACCCTAGGAAAATCCTTTCACATAACACTAAGTCTCTCTCTGTCTTGTGTTTCTTCGACATGTATTATCAGGAAAAATAGTAGTGAAAGAGTACAGAGCAAGGGCAACCAGCTCTCATAGTACTGAACGCAAATTCCCTTAATGGTAGGTAAAAATAAATGTGTAATTGTATCCAGTGGTCTTTATACTCCTGTGAATCACATGCCTGAGATACTATGAACCTGACTTCAGCGCGAGTTACACAGCTGCGAATCCGGAGAAGACATTACACCAGGTCCCAAGCCAGATCCATCCCACCAGGTCTCCCCTGGTGCTGATTCTCACAGGCCACGGAGGGGCTCCCCTCACTCACATTCCCTTCCCTGTCCCAACCCCTGTCCCACTATCAATGAACCACAAATATCCAGTGCTTGGGCATGAGGCCAGTAGAAGCATCCCTGTTGCAAGTGGGTGCAGGCTGAGCGGCAGTGGGGGTCTTAGGTGACGAGAGAACAGGGGACAGGACACGCAGGGAGAAGCACAGCTTCATTTCCCCTTGGCAAGCCCCTGCCTGGCACCCATGGTCCATCCTGTGCTCTGGCAACCTCGATAGGTACCCTTGAGCCGGTCTCCATCAGCTTCAGCAAAGCACCACCACCAGCAGCGGGGACATGCCACCACTCATATCATGCCCCTCTTGCCCAGGTGGGCATCCAGCGTGGCCAATGCATGCTGCAAGGAGCAGGCAGAGCTGTCATAATTTCTTTTTTATTATTAAATTTTTGCATAGCTTCTGTCCAGGTTTTGGATAGTTGCTGTTAGTGGTTTTGGATAGTTGCTTCTGTTTTTTCTTGTCTGCTTTCCAGAACTGGAAGGAAAGGGAATATTTAAAACTCTGACTTTAAACCTGACCTTCTTCATACCTTTCCTATTATAAAGTGAAATTAATTTTATGTTGGATTTCACTTAGGAAGAGAATGAATTTATCCATGTGCAATCTTGAAATCTATAGTGAAAAAAACACAGACGAAACACCCTCAACTTCAGTAAATTAACTTTAGTCCAACTGTCATCCAACACTTGACCACTAACCATCAAATAATATCCAGTACATTTCTTCTGTCTATTTAGTCCACAGGCTGGATTAGTTTGGTTTAAAAACTATGAGCCTTCACCTCAATGCTGCCCACTTTGTATTCAAGCTTCCAGTAAAGCACGTGTCCCATCTAGGGAGAAATGAAACTGCAGCCTCCAAATAAGCCACAAAACAAGTATTAAAAATTGTACCATAGTAAGTAAAAGCAAAAATAACACATTTATAGTGTAATAAAGATATTCACAAATGCAGTGTGGTAGAGTTTCAATAGGCTGCAGTTCAAATATTCTACAAAACTCTATGTCAGCTAAAGTTACCATCTGAATGCAGAGAGCCTAACATTAAAGAATGTTTTAAAATGCAGGAAGATTATGCTGGCCACTGCCCTTTGCAAGCTGGGAAATTTGTTCCCTGCCAAACCTGCTGCAGGATGAGAATCAAGATATTCAGATCCTGCCGGGGAAGAATGATTGCTTCATTGTGTGAAGGTATTTCTGTTACACACAGCACAATACCAGGGTTCTTCATCAGAGAAGTGCATGGTGGATTATAAAAACTCTTAACTCTGTGGTCATCAGGAATTTTAGCAGTATCAAAGTTAAGAGGACCAAAGAAAGTGGTGCCTAACAGAGAAAAAAAAAGGGAGGGCTTAACCTTTGTCCTGAGGGTGATAAAATAGCATCACATGGCTGAAAATCAGTCTAGCTTCAGCCATGTGATGCAGTTGACACGGTCACTTTTGTGAGTTACAGGATGGCATCAGTAGTTAAAAGGTCATATTTGAAAGGACTTTCTAATTATACCATCAAAATACTGACTGGAAGACTCTGTAAGGTTTTATTATGTACCTATATGCCTGGGTGTATACTTTTGTCCTTGTATTAAAACAAAATGTGTAACATTCACAAGAGCAGCAGGCAGACCACAGGAACTACAGCATGCAATTGAAACTGGGTAAAATACCAGATCATACCTGTCATTGCTCAGAGCCCATCTCCACCTGTCTCAGCACTTTTACACTGCCAGTAACAGTGGTATTTAGGTGGGATTGGCAGAAGACAGTTTCTAGAGGGATCACCGAATACACAGACTGAATTCTCTGCTCTACATGTTACTGTTGTTGGGAGAAAAACTATGTTTGCGTGCTTCAATTTCTTTTGAAAGAAGACATGTTCCTCAAAGCAGCAGAAGCTATGTGTCACCACTGTGGGTGGACTTTCAAACAGATCTGTTTCAACTGGCTTTACCTGTGGACTCGATAATTGTTTATTTTCTCTTCTTGAGACTGTTCTGCTCTCATTCTCTTCAACACCATCCACTATGTGCTGTCCTCCTCCTGCAGGTTTCATGGCCATGTTTTCCTCTGGATCTCTTCCTACGCAACTAGGCAATCCACCCATGTCTGTCTTCGTAAGCCCAGCTCCTCACCCCTCACCTGTGAGTGCTAACAAAGGTCCTCTCCTACGCCCTCTCTTGCAGTAACCTCATCCACCTATAGACATGTGCCTTTTTCCTGAGAACTCTCTCTCTCCAGACTTTCTGTCTGTCCCTGTACAACTCGCTGAATCCCTCTGGCTTGGACATTTCAGCCTTCTTGGCCTTCTGCTGAGATCTATGTCACCAGAACTAATTTCCTAAACTTTCCTTCTGAAATTTTCCTGCTTTCCCACCATCACTGGCAACACTCAGAGGTTTTTCACAACATATCCCATACTTTTAGAGCCAAGTCTTAAGAAATAGATAATAAAGCTGTCTTTCACCTCTTACAAATAGTGAACAACTTTTAAAACTGACCTCTCATGCTTATCACAATAACTTGGACAGATCTGAAAATTTTCTCCATGGTTTTGTGATCATATTCCTCCATGGTGAGTGTTATAACATCAGATGAGAGTTCAAGATCCAAAAGCATAAAATGCTATACGAATCTATAAACCAGCACATTTCTCACACATCTTTTATCCAATTTCCCCAAGTGTCTCTGAAGGGCAACAGGCAGACATCCTAAGATGAACAGCCTTAAGCACAGATTTTGCAAAGAGTGGTTTGCCAGCCTGGGAAAAGTATTGAACTTCAGCATCCCTCTTACTCCGCAGTAACCTTCTGGAAAGAACATGACTGATTCCAGCAAAAACTTTCCCAACTTGCCTATACAAGTAAGAAGAAAAGACCACAAGATAGGTCCAGACCAGTTTATTCTGCAAAATACCCTGAAAAAGCCCAGAAGCATACAGAGGACAGGAACTCCCTCAATTTGTTCTGCAATTATCCTTTGGTTCCCCAGAAATCTCAGATCTAATCAGTCACCTTATTAAAAGGGAAAGAAGCCAAATTTACAGTCAGCCCTCTCCTGCCTACTTAAAAAAGAGGTACAAAGTTGGGAAAGCAGTAAAATCTTCCCATGCCTGTGACCAGACCTGGGGAAGGAAGGGTCCCCACGGCAGTCAACAGTGCAATTCATTGCCTTGCTTCTCTGTGGTGGCTATTAAGTAATTCCAGCGATGACAAGCAGCTCCTGAGCTACAGATGCTTTTCTGGACACACTGCTTGCTGGAAAGCGACTGTCAGCTATTAAACCATTGTGTCACAGGCCACCCAGGCCTTGCTGGATGGTAACCATTTTCTGTTGGCTCATCTGTTTGTCCTAGGTGGTTTAGATTTTAGCTGCCCATCTAAAGCAGCTGCTCCAGCCCTGCAGCCCTGCTCTGCACGTGACACTTGGTGTTTGCAGCCCAACTGGCCATGGCTCTCACCATCAGAGCATGCAACTGACATGCTTTCAACACCTGAGCCATCCACCTCTGAAGCCAGTATGTCTTATCACATAAGTGTCCCTTCAGCCTATTTATAAAGCACATAATGGTAACATCGCTAAACATTCCTCCCACCATGAGATTTTATAACAGGAAAAGGAGGCTAACCCCAAATCATTATTCCCCAACAAACATCATCTCTCCCCTATTTTATCACAAAGTCTGTTGTTTTCTTACGTTATTTTTAAGAGGAAGAGTGTGCAACACGTCCCAGAACACATCGCTGCATTCAAAAGAAAGAGAGGGAGTTACTAACCACAGCAGTGATTCAAAACTAATAAACACATCGTTGTATCCAACATTTACAGAAAGGCTTCCTGTTGGGGGGAAAATCAATGGCCAGTTCAACACATACTCTTCTTTCCTTTTTTTAAGGAAAAATTATATTCTCTTGGATATTGAAAGTCATTGTTTATAGCCAGGTTCTAAATTTCTGAAACCTAAGATGCATTATGGGAACCTTTAATATTAACTATATTTAGTGGGCATTTTATTGTCCATACAGGCGATGCTATTAAAAAATATTTCTTTCCTAAGTTATACATATGTGTGTGCATATGTGTGTGTGTGTGCTCTTGAAGAAATTCATATAGTCAGCAAAAAGGCTTTGAGTTTTATTTTTAAATGAATAGGAATACTCACAAGTTCCTACACTAAATGCAAGGGAAACCAGAAATGGACAAAGCACTTGTGAGTGCAAGCAGCCAAAACAGTTTGCAATCTGAGTATCAGCAAAATCGGTCAGATACGTTATAACAAAGTTATTGTTAGTTTTTGCCCACACACCAAGAAAATGTTTCAAAGGCCTGTGTCTCTTCAGACTTCTAACTCAGGAAATAGGATGGGGGGGAGGGTCCATACAAAAGAGCAAGCAGATATGTTCACATTTTAAATGAGGGGAACAAAAGCATGAGAACAAAAGCAACATTTCTGTGTGAGCACGTGTTTCCCTCTGTGACAGCCTGCGCTGAACAAAGTAACAGCCTGGGTCTGCAGGCACTGCTGGGTTGGGAAACGTAAAAGTGCAGCCTGCCGAAAGCAGAGGTGAGAGCTGCCCAGCAAAACCACACACGAGGAGGTAAAGGGGGTATCTCCAGCCACATCCCCTGACACAGACACTGACACATCTATTCAAAATGCCCAGGTGAAATGCTAGGAGGTGAGCTGTGCTTTAATTTTTTTCCTTTTACTGGTTACCTGCTGGTAACTGGTTAGCTACACAAGAGTGGCTCTCACAGCCATCTGACACGTGTTCAATAGCAGCATGAAGGGAACACGCAAGGATCAAAGCCAACCTTAGGCTACAACCCTTTCAACAAAGCCCTTGCTACAGAAGTGGTCAAGATGGATATATTCAATTTATGGTGCACTCAGCATCAGCTGCTGGGGAGCAAAGAAATGCTTGCCAATAGTTATTGCTTTCAATCGATAATCTCCCTCGTACAGAGGAGGTCTTATGAGTTCAAAACTGCAGATCTGGCATCACACTCAACCTCAAAAGAGAATACAAATATTGAGTCTCTTTTTGTTTATTTTTTTCTGAGGCTGAAATGTAGGTGTTATCTCTTTAAAGGAGGAGAGTGGCAAGCCCTATCTCTAGTAAACTTTCCTGCTTTGTGTAAACCCTCATGTTGTCTTATCTCAGCAGGGGATCTGTTGCACAACCACTACTCACAAAAAAGATCACAAGGTCATGCAAATCTTGTGATCTGTCTGTGGTGAAATTTCAACCAGCATACAATGAAAGTCTCTTTGGTGCGATCACGCTGACCTGATTTCTGAGAGGTTTCAGCAAAGCTCTGTTTTGAAGGGACAGAAAAACATGCCTGATACTGCCACCATCATATAGACCTACTTAGGTTGGTCTGGTGAGCCCTCCTCACCTGATCAGCCAGCCACACAACCCGGTGTCTTACAAGTTGTATCACAAAGGAGGAGACGCTAGTACTGGGATCAGTGGCTTCTACACAACAAGAAAGAGCTGATTGTCTGGGGCAAGTCAGGGTGCATCACAGACACAGCTCTTCTTACAGGTCTTCCAAGTTCTTTTGCTCTCCAGCTCACCCTGAAAGTCCTCTCTCTTCTGCTATGGCCTGCTCAGGTGCAGTTCAGGCTCTGTTCATTTTTATTTCTCCATGGTATGATACTGTTTCTTACCTGCCCACACACAGGTATGCACCCAAAAAGCCGCCTGCTGCAGCTCTTCTGCAACGAGCATTCAAACTGCTGAGGCTTGCAGTTGCCTTTGTCCTGGGGAAAAAAAATAAACCCTGTCCTTCAGCTAACAGAAATGGAAGGCTAGAGTCAAATCTGTCTTTCATAACAAGATTTAATCCAATTTATAGCTGGACTTAATGTGAAACTGACGATGTGTTATGGCTTAGAAGAAATAACAGCAGCATCTCAGACAGAACAGTCCTTGAGTATAAAGGTAAGTCTCCCGAGGGTGAGGTGTTTTATTCAGATAGACAAGCAGAGCTGGGTTTATTATCCATACTTCTTGAGCTTGCAACACTGGGCTGGAAATCTCATGAAAACATGATTTATTGGAAGATTTCTAATACTTCCTGCTTCTGCCGGGGCTGGAAGTACAAGAACTACATTTCTGTGGTATTTTGGTATTTCCAGTTGTGGTCCCAGCTGGAATTAAGAAGGGAAGAGGCACACACACTTGGAAATTATATTTTTTTGGTCATCTGCGTTTTTTGGAATCATGGGAAAGGTTTCTTCTAGGTCCATTTTGAGGCAACATGTTTAAGGGAGGTATTCTCATTCTAGCAGCGTTCTAAATGCTACACAAAGTCATGACTTTTCAGTTACATAAAATTTGCAGTTTAGGTTGGAATTTTATGAAAAATGCCTCCCTGGCTTACTGTTTTATATTAACTCTACATAGTTCTGTAACATAAGAATTTCACGATGTCAGTCATGCATAATAATAATATAACAATCTAAAATAATAATGTAATAAATCCACTCACTAGTCATCATGGGCCAAACGCTGGCAACCCTTTGTGAAAATGTGCTGCAAACACATGTACAAAAAGTCTCTTAGCTCAGTCCCAGCTGGCTTCAAGCCAAGAAGTTATCTAACGGCAAATCAACAGACAAGTGTCACCAAAAACATCTAATAGCTAAACAGCTCTGCTGAGAGCATAAGTTATTCCATTTTAGACGTGGAAAGGTTTAATTGGGTTCTATGTAATTAACAAACCTTAATTATGAGTAATTTGTTAGTCATGCTTACTTTTGGCTAAGCCTTGCTTTTTTCCTTCTCTCAGCTTTCCCTCTTGAAACACCTGCAAGTAGATTTGCAGGGGGAGCTAAGCAGGGGGGGTTCTGGCCAGGACTCTGATAAAATCGTTGGTACAGATTTTAATCATTTTTATGAAAACAGCTGCTCTCCTTAGAGAATGTGCCCGTGGGCAAAGCCATTTTCACTTCTAACAAGGGTCTGAGGAGCAGCACTGGCAAAAATCACCTGCTGGAAACAGTGAATCAGTGCGTCTCCAACCCAGCACAGTGCTGCTCTCCATCTCATTAAACTAGTTGCCCCTGCATCTGTGCTAGGCAGGTCTTGGTCATCTCTGGTGGAGAAATAGCCTGGACTACTACTCATGCAAACATCATAATGGCTGGGGCAGCAGTCCAAGGGGGAGGTAGACGCCTTTGAATCACCTGAAGGAATATGCCACCATGCTGTGCTAAATACCCTGCTTTCTGCTGGGAGTGCAACTCATGCTCTCCCTCCAGCTCTCTTGTTACATGGTGCGTATCTTGAACCACCACTTAGTTCCTCAAACTTTAACCGTATCAACTTTCTAAATACAGGCCAGTCTCATATTACTGTTCAACCAAAGTCTTTGGAATCAACAAAGAGGATGAATTTTACCCATCTGCTTCAATCTTTACATGAAGATAATTGCAAAGGACTAGAAATTAAGCAATTCTGACTATGAAAAAAAAGGCTGAGATTGAAACCCAAGGTTTACTGGAGAATGGGTCTTATAGGTGCTGATTGTGCTCATGGTGGGACAAAGAAACAGCAGTTCCTTCCGACATGAGCTCAGATTATTCATTCTCCACAGACAACTGTCCTGGAGGCTATGCACTCTTGTGTTCCACTTCACTGCTGTTTTGCAAAGTAGTGCTCTTTGAACAGAGGGAAATTTTACTCTGACTACCCCACCCAGTGGAGCATGGCTCAGAGACTCCCAAGCTAATGGGAAAAATGTTTGTCCAGGGGTGGAAGCAGTATAGCATGACCAAAGGTAATCCCCTTTAGCGGTGGTGTGGAGGCAGGTTAATACAGCAGTATTATTTTCAGGCCCACACTCAAGACAACTGCACGTATGTGTGCTGATGAGCACTAACTCGGGTGCCTCTGCTCGACTCCCCTTTTCTCGCCATGGCTGGACAGCCAGAGTGCCATTATGATCTGCAGCCTCTCACCCTGGATGAGAGAGCTTGCCTGAAGAAAGCAGTACCAGGCCTGATGGTGTACAAACACAACCAGGAGAATACCATGCTGCTACCTAAACTGTAGGAGAGAAAAGAGAAATCCCTGATTGGGCTTCTCTGAGCTTGTCTGCAAGGCTCTGCCATATTGTCCTGAACTATCTCTTCAGACACATTTTATGAGGCTGCCTACAGATTTGTACAGAAAATCCCTCTAGTTGCTTCTATTCCCTCTGATCTCTTCCATCACCTCTTGACCACATGTTTCTTAGAGCATTTAACATCTCCCTCTTTATGGCCGGTACGTACCCAGGGCACCACTGAGAACAGGTCCTCACTACTGAAAGCAACGGGTCTGTCATAAATCAAAATTTCATTTCTTTTCAAATTCTTCAGTCCAAAGCAAATGTCAGGGAAGTCTGAAGTTCCTTTTCCCCAAGAACATGACAGAGAGAGACAGATTACCTGGACCTAAAAAGCCAAAACCTTACTAGGTGTTATATGAAAGTCAATTTAACCTTGTATTTGGCAATAGGCAAAACCTCAGGTTATTTTGTTCCTGATAGACCAGTTGTTTCCAATCAAAAAGCAAGTTTGTGGCAAAATTTTACAATGACTAAGGCCCCTCAGAAATATTTAAAACTCTAACGAACATAACCAGAGAGTAGATAAGCTTTGGAAAAGAAATCTCTGCAGCAGCAGTGGTTATGTGCTTTCTGCTCATTTGCTGGGATGGAAGCTAAAATCTAACAAGAGGACTTGCAGATTTAACATAAAGTAACAGCCAGGGAATATAAATAAAATGTAATACAGCAAATGGGGAATAATTATTTTGTGGATTTATGACACCTGCTTCGCTGTTCCATATTCAGCGCTGGTAAGGGAAAAGAAAAAGGTACTCACAGAGGTGAAAAGTTCTCCTAATTTTTTGTTATTGTTATTTTTCAATTAATTTCTAAGTATGTGCTTACCAGCAACATGGTATTGTGAAGAAAAAAGAAAAGCTGAGCTATAAATAATATTTCCTCTCCTGGGAGTTTTCCTAAGCTGCAAATTTTTTGCTGTTGTCAGAAACGGGAAAACCCAGAAGAGATGCAAGCTTTAGATTAGATTTGGTTTAGGATCTTGCTTTTATTAGAACCTTTTAAAATACTGATAATGGTCCTGCAGAAAAAGCAGCACTGTTTCCACATTTATTCTCTATCTCGAGTACATTCTGGTGCATACGCTTTTATACCAATTACCGTGCACGTGTTAAAGGGATTAACAGCTACTGCCTCATTTTCTCTTCCATCCAGTCTCCCTTAAACTGTTTTCTAAGTACAATGTCCCATATCATAGCAAGTCAAATACTGTTATAATCACCCTGCCTCCACAGCCAGTGGTGACTCGGGTATCGGCAGGCTGCACATTTAGCGCTGTTTCAGTTAGTGATGGGTGAGCTCCCGGGCAGCAGCAATAAACCCCTGAGACCTTTCCCTGCCTCCCAAGGAATGCAGCAGGGTCACGGCTTGAGTGGCCTCAGATACTACAGTGATGGGCACCCTGGAAAGGCTTATCAATAAATAAAGCCATGACTTTTGGTGCTTAATTAAATCCGAGGGACAAAATCCTCTTGCCATTAACATGCAGGGAAGAGGGATAACTGCTTCATTTGTGAACACAGGAAAAATACCATATTGATAAACAGGGCTGTGAGTTTCACACCAGGGCGGTGACTTCTTCCATGTTTTTCAGACCCTGTTCTGGATTTTTCAGCATGATGCAGTTTTTGCAAAAGCAAAAAGATTTTCAGAACAGATACCAGAAGATGGACAGACAGCAGGACACGAGAGCTCTAGAGTGTATTTGCTGCGCAAACACTTGCCCCTGAACTCCCAGCAGAGTCAAGAAACTTTGCGAATGACTTTAACCTTTGCTTCTCACAAAATGCATTTTACTTTGATCCTTGAACCATGATCGATAGAAGGTGCAGAGTGGCAAGGAAGAATTTTTCGGCTCAGGGGGAAACAATGTAGTTCAGAATGCTCAAATAGCCTTAAAAATCTCCCACTAGAATGTGTCCGGAAATTGCAGACCAGTTACTTACTTCTTCCTGATGGTTTAAAACAGTATCATGCAGTTAGTTCCTCATTTTCATTCTCTGGGAGGAGAACAAGACCTGTATGTGATAGGAACATTTCCCTGTAGCAGCAGAATTTCCTTTGCTTGCACCCAGACTGAATTTGATCACCTATCTTACACCTACAATAAATTGGATGCAGGTGTCATACAGCTACACTGTCCATGGCAGAGGTTCCTACACACAAAGACAAGACATTAAACAAACAGCTACATGAGCTGAGCAGCGCTTCCAAGATGAGTTGGTCTACCGTGGGAAAAATGTACTTTTTGTAGCAGAAATAGCAGCATTTCACAGTCACCCAGGGAGGTTGTTTCCAAGAATAAGAGCCACAGGCATCTGTACAAATTAACTGGTAATAAACATTCTGACTTTGGTTACAGTTACTGGGCCAAACTCTGTTTGACACTATATCTGAACCATCTTCAGAGTGGTTTGCTGCAATCCTGAAAATTATAGGCTAGATCCACAGGTGGTTTAAACAGATGCAGTTCATTATGTTCTGATGTCAAAAGCATGCTGGAGTCGTGGTTTAGAGAACTAGTTCCTTTATTTTTCTCCATGAAAACAACAGGTTGGCCATATTCCTGGCCTCACCATGTTGAACCCCAGGTTTGCAGCCAGTAGAGGTCACTATAAGGAGCTACAGCTCCTCCGATGATCACTGTTCTAAAGTCAAGTCCAGTGCTCATCATGTCACATGTGCCTGACAGTCAGAGGAACTCAAAGATGCTGTTACAGACCCGGAAGAGTGACAGCACTGGATGGTATCCCCCAAGTATACATTGTCACATTTGCAAACTACCAGCTTTTGGAGTCACAGAATCATAGAATCAACTAGGTTGGAAAAGACCTTTAAGATCATCAAGTCCAACCATTACCCCAGGACTGCCAAGTTGATCACTAAACCATACCACTGAGGGTCTCATCTACACAGTTTTTGAACACTCCCAGGGGCAGTGATTCCACCACTTCCATGCGCAGCCTGTTCCAATGCCTGATCACCCTCTCAGTGTAAAAATTTTTCCTAAGATCCACTCTAGAGCTCCCCTGGTGCAGCTTCAGGCTGTTACCTTTTGTCCTATTACCTGTTACTGCTGAGAAGACATTGGCCACCTCCTCACTCCGTCCTCCTCTTGTAGTGATTTTGCTGAAAATCAAGATCTTGAAGCAGGTACTTGGACATCTGCTGCCTTCATCATTCCTCCCTATCTAATCTGTCAGCCAGTTACGAAGAAAAAGAGCTCCAATATTTACTGCAAATCAAGCAACGAAGAGGTGAAAGGCTTTGGCTCCAGCTGGAACCTCATGATGGACAGCAGAGTATACTGAAGGACCATGAATGTAAATTGCACCCGTGGTCCAAATGAACAACACACTTGCTCTCTTTGTCTGTAACCCAATCGTGGACTGTCCTCCCAGACATCTGTCTTATGGCCATCTTGCTAGCAAAAACAAATTCAAACACAGCTGAAGCATTTGTATGTGCAAGAGCCAGATCCATCAGTAAGACTCATGCCATGACAGTTCTTGCAGTTTTGGCATGGTGTGAGAACAACCCAGCATCGAAGGGGAGGAGATAAGCGAAACAAATAGCTAACTACTTCAGCATGTGTAAGGGGCAGGATCGGTGGTACAGAACCACGCTTCTGCTCTGTGCCTCTCCTCACTGAAATACTGGTGGCAGCACAGATGCTGCAGCTAATGCCAGCATTAAAGGAGTTAAGAACAAGGACAATTCCTCACAGGTTGCTATTCACTTTTCGGCTTCTACACATAATAAATGTGATGCCAAGCTTTACTAGATGAGTATCTGGTAGTAATTGCCAGCTTTATCAGCCCATGTCTTTCAAGGGATAAGAAATACAGAAGTGTTTCATAAGTCACCATGCATCTGTTGAGCTAAAATACCTGCTGAAGTTTGAGCTGACATTTTTCCCTTCTGTTTGCCCTGACTGTAAGCATGCATGGGGACAGCACTCACAGCTCAGCCAAGGGCATTATCTGTGCAGCTTATCTGGGTAGTGTCCAAATCTTATGCCCTGTTGAATGATAACAGGGTACACGTTGCATTGGCAAAGCAGGTATTCAGATTTTATATCAATGTACTCTATTTGTATACTTCTAGGTACAGTCAGGAAATGATGAAGATGGTAAAAGATTAGTGTCAATATTTTTATGGAAGGCCTAACAACTAAGGAAAAAGGTTATCAAATATGTCAAGATGTACATTTTCTATTCACAACCCAGAGGTGGTACGTAGCATTTCTCTTTCCTGCATTGCAATTGGACCTACAATTTAATTTACATCGTACATAAGAATTGTATATCTGTATCTCACCAGATTAGTGTGAAACTAATACTCTGCCTTTGGATAATTGGACACCACCAGAATGTCATATCAGCATTTTCTTCTTTCAGTCCACATTGGAAGATAGCTCTCTCTAATGTGACCTGGTGTAAATAATAGTCCAGCTCAAGATAAAATATGAGTTGATGGCATAACATTTCCCACTCCCTTTCCTCATGATTCAGTTTCTTCAGACAAACTCTCTTGGTCATAAGAGGAATCTTTGTCAACGAGATAGGAACTACTTACTAAGCTCCTCTAACATTTCTACTTTCCAGTCCTCCAAAAGCATTGCTTCACTTTGGATATCTGTGGAACACCTCTGTTTCTGATTTTTACGCAGGATCTAAGATGAGGCTTCACTTAAATACTGTATAGCTTGTGACTGCTGTGCCCTCAGAAGGTAAGTACACAGGCAAACAGCAAGCATTAAATATTACACCCATAATGTAGTATTATCTATATGTAAAGCTGAAAGCGGATCCCTGCAGGTTCTTATACTTTGTGGCTCATGCATCTTTCTACTTCTGATGGTTAGCAGATAATTTTTTTCATTCTTTCTTTTTTCAAACACTAAGACACATTTCAGGAGAAATGGACTGATAAGCCCTTGTTTGCATGCTTCTGCAAGGGACATGGAGGTGAGAAATACTCCTAAGGTAAAACAAGCAGGTGTGTTCAGATTAGACTTTTCTAGTAACCGGTTTTATATTAGACAGCTTTAAACTATATGTGGTTTTATGCTGTTACATTTAAAACCTTTGCACACCACTTGGTTCAAAAAGTAACACCTACTCTACTGTTTCCTGCTTTGCTCTCTTTCTAATCGTCTTTACTCTCTTTATCTCTTCTATAAAAATAAACACAGGTTCTCCCTTCTGCGCCCTGATGACTGCAGCAAAAAAAAAAGAAGTACAGCTACATCCCAGCTGACACCAGAGGCTCCTCTGCTAGCCAACTTTCCTGGTAGAAGCTGACATGCCAGAAAGTTTGAAGGTAGAGCCAAATAGAAAAGGTCTGGTTTGGCTGGCATGACTAGAAAGCACGCCAAGTCATTGAGGTGACTGTATACATATAGAAAAATAAATACATAAAATGATATATAGGGTCATTTTGACCACTGGGAAGTCATGCCAAAATATTGTCACTGTCTTGGCTCTGCCATTTTAACGGGTTTTGTAGCCCAGCCAAAACCAGGCACTCCATTAGCAGCTTCGTTCACTTGCTCTTCTCTGCGCAGGCAGAGCAAAACAGCCACTCGAACCCCAGCTGCTCAGCCTAGGAGGAGGTTTGCTCTTTCTGTTTTGAACTCCTCTGCTTGCACTTTTTGGTTTTCTCATTTTCAAGGTAGCAATGAACCTCCTTATCCCTGGAAAACTCAGCAAGGGGTGCAGTTAGGAATGTCTCCAAGGTCAGCTTTGTCTTAACACTTTCCCTTCAGCATGTCTGTAAGACAGTGTCTGCCTGAGAGAAATCTTCACTCCACGTACTTTTTCTTACTGGCTGAAAAGTCCCATGCAGATATCTGTATTTGCTTTCCCTGCCTCCCTGCCACCACCACCTTTCCTCCTCTGCTCATGCAGGAGGGAACATGCCGGGCACAGTGACATTTCCCTTCTTGGTGGGGCCACCAGGCACCAGAATGATTGAGATAACATGGGAATGACACAATACGTGATGCAACACAGCAACAGAAACACCTCACACTGATCTCATGGGACTTTTTATACTAATCTGATGAATATTGTGCCAGATGACTTCTGTAACTGCAGTCAAGATAGCAACTACCAGGCCACGGAGAAGTAGCTGCCCTGTACCTCACCTAAGATGATCAGCTTTGCTGAGCAAAAATGGTTTAAAATATATGCCCCTATTTTTTGTCCAAGAAAGACTTTCACATGTTTTGCTGTAGCATATTGTACTCTGACTAGCTGTAAAAACAGAAAAATATCTCAGCTTCTGATGATATGCAAATTCCCCAAACCCATGCTACACTAGTGAACTCCTGCTGTATAAAACACAAGGACAGGGATGTTTTCAGGTAGAGCTTCACAGATACTAGTTTAGCAGGAAGTAGAAACACAATAATCCCCAATGGAAATCATAATTCTCTCTGATGGCGCTCTTGAATGCACATCTGGCCTCCAAGAGCTGTGTTTCTGTGTTAAATAACTGTGTATGGGTATGCCTGTGTCTATATTCAGCCATAAGTTTTTATGGGGAAGTCCTCCTAAGATAGAAAAGCAGGCTATTATCACAAGTTAAGAAATAAAACCAAGATTGAATCCAAACATCCTCCTCTTTCATCTGCCACCGCTGACAGCTGGAAGAGCTTTCTTATGGTTTTAAGTGTGGAAGCACACGTGCTCCTTTTACCTCTCTTTTTCACCTTCTCTCCCACCTTTTAATTTATTGCTCTGCACTAAACGTAGGATAAGGACTTTCATCTATAGGCTTCTATGCAAATTGGGATCTCTTCCCCTGGCCTCTTCTGGGGTGTGTTAGTGTGGCTGCTGTGTTCCAGGACGTTTAAGAAGAGGGGCTTTTTTTGCATCCTTGTCTCCAAGCTGGTGCCTGCACTCTCCAAAGCTGTATCGTAGGTAACAATGTGCTTTTTTTGGATATTGGAAAACTTGGTACTGGTACTTGGAGAAATCTTATTATGATTTTTAATGACAACCTCAGACAAAGACATACACTTTTTCACTCATTTTAGTTTGCTTCAGTTCACATTTTATTTAATTTCAGACCAGTTTTGTTATTTTTCTCCCTATATCATCTTTCTTACTTATACCAGACAGCACAGGGAGACGCACTGTCAGACTGATGGACTTTAGGGCCAGAGGAGTCTGTCATCTGATCCCCTTCCTAGCATAACATTTTCAGGCATTAATTCCTGCTTCATGTTGAGTTGAACTGGAGCTTGGCTTATAGAGGAACATCCAGTTTTAAGAAAAACATTGTCAGGACTGTCAAAGCCAGAGGTCCCATCAACATCTTTAGGAAATTTCTTTCAGTGGAAAATTACCCTTGATATTGAAGCCCTAAAATGTCTAATTTTGCTTTTGAATATTTGGCCATTCTTTTTATGATTTGAGTTGTCACACCTCTGTAGTACCTGTAATTTTATGTGTATATGCTTGAGAAGGGATTCGCCTGATTTGGCTGTATCCATCTAGGAGCTAGACTTCTAGCTGAACTGCCTTGATAGTCCCCCTGGTAGAGGACCAGTGTCTCCAAAAATCAAATCATCCCACCTATACAGACCCATCTTAATATGAGATTGACTGCTTTCCACCTAAGTCTCCATGATCTGCCAAACAAGGCTGAGTACTTAGATCTGAACTAGAAGAACAAAACTACATGACTGGATTTTAGATGACTCATAATCTCATTAGCAAAAAATGAAGATAGAATCAAGTTGCCTCACTGTTGACCTGCACTGGCCTGTGCCCACACAAACCCACTGGTCACCCCAATGCCGACAGCTACCATCAGTGCCCTCGGCTGGTACCGGGTGGGAGCAGACACTGGAGGTCCAGGGCTCTGTTGTGCTGCTAAGCCCGGCTCTGTGGGTTTGGGTTTGCAATCCCCAACACCCCATGCTTTCTGTCTGGGTCCCACCCAGCTGGATCCCAAGAGTGGGGGGTAAAAGGAGGAGATACGTTGGTCTGGTGTCATATAAAAATAACCAAAATGACAGCTGGTTTTGATTTGAGAAAAGTCAAGCCAGGGTAGTTCGGGTCAGAGCGTTATCTTGCAGTAACAGCCCGAGGTTAGGAAAGCCGCTCTTAAGTTTAAGGACTAGAAACAAAAGGAGCGCAAGTCCTCTGGTGAGTGACCAAACCGACGGCATG
>NW_009919848.1:0-24250 GCF_000696875.1 Nestor notabilis
CCCCCCCCATATTTTACAGAATTAAAAGAAAAGAAGAAGGAGCTCTGTAAATTGAATCAAAAAGCAATCAGTATTTCTAAAGCTTCTGAAATCAGTTCAAGCGCTTAGGCAAAGCTAACACAGCTAGAGGCTTCTTAGAAAGCCACAGCAAAAGGGGACTTTACCCCCATCAAGCACATGTGACAGTCCCCCACCACAGGGAGAGATGGGAAACGGCCAACACGTTTCATGGTTCTTTCACCAAGCCTTCTCCTTGTTTTCTATTTTGACAGTATAGCGGGGGTCCGTATTAACGTGCTGGTTTTATTGTTTTGCTTTAGTTTTTATTTGCAGTGCTACCCAGTGCCTGACTGTAGAAGAGGGAGAGAGACTTGAGAAAGGCGAATCCATTTTGCACCAATAAGAAAACATAGCATTTCTAAGGGAAGGAAAACAACTGCTTCTTAAAAATAAGGCTGTGCTTGTTTGTCTGTTGGTTTCTACAGAACAGTTATCAAGCCGAAGGAGTCCCGGTGATCGTATTTTGCCAGCACAGGCAGAACAAAGGATTATTAAAAATAATATAAACCGATGACATATGTTACCAGCATTAAAACCGATGCACATTCCTGCATTGCTTAGGGGAAACCAGGAGATGGATTTTATCTTTAACAAAGTTGGAAAATAAAAGCAAACTATTTCAATCTTATTACCTCTAACACAGAGATATTTCTTTCTGTCTGCTAGGGTAGGACAGGTTGGGGGAGCAAGGTTTGGTTTGGACAAAACTCAGTCAATTCTCTCCCTCTCCCACCAAGGAGATCCAGCTTGACACAGGTACTTCTGCAAATATTTTCCCCCCAAAAAGGTTATTAACGAAACCCAGGAGCAACCAGACAACTGACAAAAAGTAGCAGAATGAGACCCACCATTTTCAGACCAAGAAATGCATTTTCATAAGATATTTCATTTTCATATCAGGTATTGAAACTTTTTCACAGTGGTGGCACTTAGACACTGCAGCCAGAAAGCAGGGTCCTTTTGTCCTAGCTATGAGACAGATAACTGCATAAAAAGCCACCCCCACTTCAGAAAGCTCTCCCACCTAGCCTACGTTGTCCATACTACCACAAGAAGTTTGAAATCTTTCACTGGGGTATTTCCTCACATTGCCCCTTAACCCACACTCACCTGATCTTTTGCACAGCCTGAGAATCTTCAAATGAGCCTGGGTTTGCAGTTCCACTTTACGCCTGACCTTATGGTTCCCACAAAGCAAAGAAACTTGTTTGTAATGCTCACACATTATGCTGGGATGGTGCGCTGTCAACACATGCAGCGTTACGGACTGGAAAATCCAAATACAGTTTGCAAAGCCATTGGAGGCTTTCCACAGAGTACTTGCAAGGGCCTCTCCTAATTGAATTTGCCAAAATTCACATGAACTCAGATTTAATCCAATCAGTTCTACATCACATGTCTTTCAACATTGACAAAATATTTTTTTCTAATTGTGACTCTCTTATAGAACCAAATGAATCAGAAAGGGACTTAAATGAAAACCAGTCCAGATTGTTCTACACTTTAACCTTACATCTGTGCTTAATTAGAATGCTCAATTTCCCTAAACTCAAGTCATAAAATGGAAGTAATCTGTGGCCTGTTTGTCAGTCATTATGGGGCAGCAGACCTGCAAATCAAGGCAGGCTCAAATGCACAGGATCCTGTTCAACACAACCATTGAAGGAAACATGGGAGATGTTATTGTGCAGCAAGCTGGAAGGCAGTTGGGAGAAAAGTTTGCTGAGAAAGATGTGTGTGAATGACCTGTGTGCTGAGAAATGTGGCTGAGCCTTGAAAGAAAGGAGCAAATGAATGTGGAAAACATGTGTGATTATTTAAGGCTCCCCCATTCTGACCGCATGAGGCTCTTATGAAAGGCCTGATAATAACTGGTGCTGGACAATATCTTCAGCTACAGAAAAGGCAGCAGCCTCGTCTTTACATCAAAACTGCTCTCTTAGGAGTGCCAGCACCTTCAGCTGGTGCAACACTGCAGCTCAGCCCTGCTCTCTGGTCCTGTTCCTGCACACCACACAGGTCACCCATCTTTCTCTCTCAGTACAGTTGCGTGAGGGCTGTACTCTAGACCTGAGCAGGAAAAAATCCCCACAGCCCCATCTGACTGTTTCCAGTGTCTGTTCTAAGGACCTGGGTAATTTCCCTGGCTCAGTTTTGCAGTCCAGCCCCACACACTGCTGCACCAGTCGAAAACACAGCAAGGAAGGGCTGGCATCTCCCAGAATGGCTTTGGCACTGGCAGTTCTTCCGCATGGAGCAAAGCCCCAGAACACCTTTTCTCCTTACAGCCAGCAAAAGTAGCTGCAATTAACCCACATCCTTAACAGCATGAGAAAGGCTTGTCATCTAGAGTTGCTAAGGATGCACTATTCGAGGCTATGGCAAATCACTGGAGGAACAATAAAACCCTACCCCATGCACCAAGGTCTGTCATCATTCATTTCAAACATGTACTTCAGAGTGTTGCTGTTATGTTGTTTTTTGACATCTTGAGATCTGCATGAGAAATCCCTGTGGATGTGCTGTAAATCCATATCTACAGCAGTAAGTTTTCATTGCATGGGTGTTATTAAATATATATATACACTTATATATATATTATTAGGCAATGCTGAATGAACAATTGGCCTTTAACTCCTCCTAGACTATTAGGTCGTACTATAGGTCAGTGAAAAAGTAATTTTCCCTAGATTTGTAATAAGGTCTGGGATTTGACCTATGACCTCAATGTCACAAGGTATTCATTATCTCCACACAGATGATATACAGGCAAAGAAACATATATGTTTTATAGAACTGGAAGAATTATATTTCATGGATACACTTTATTAGATGGGTTTTATTACCTGGATAAACTCAATTAGCAGACCTCATTAATTTTGAAAATGTAACTTATTTACATTGAGTTATTCTTCTTGTGGCCATTAGCATTCAAAACATAAACCTGAGCTCAGTGCACAGTTGCATTTTTTTTGGTTCAGAGGCCAAATGAAAAGAAACATAAGAGAGAGGAAAAAAAATCTGCTAACCAGAACAGAAAGCTTATTTTGTATCAATGCAAAATGCTTCATTTAACATGTAATCAAAAATTTTTTCCTGGTTCTTAAGCTTTTTTTTTTTCTTTAATTCTTAAAAAATATTGACCAACATTCAAAATGTCATTTCCTAACGAGAAGCTGAAGTGTTTTGCTTCCAAAACAATAGCAACTAGCACTTTATCTTTTCGGGGTGGGGAGGTTGTTTGCTTTGTCTTAATTTAGTAAATGGTTTCAATCTCCTGCTTCTGGACTCAGGAAACAATTTCACCAGTTCATGAAAACATTCCATTCACACCGAGTGCCCCTATTTACAGGAAAATATTAGTGACATGTAGTAAGTAGAATGTAAAGGGCTAACGACATAATTGAAAGGTGTCTGCATAAAACATGCCCATATCAAAACAAACATGTTGTAAGAGGTTTTGAGAGGTAAAGGATGAGTCTGTGAGCTACTTGTCCATACAATATTGTCCCTCAGCTGAGTCCTGGGTGCAAATCTGCCACAACCACAGAAATCCACCCCCTGTATGATAGATTCCTCTCTCCCTAGCAAAAAAAAAGGGGAGTGAGAAGTCATCAGCAAAGACTGGTATTAATTTCCTAATATTCGACTTTTTAAAGCTGCGTGTCCAAGCTTCCTCAAGCTCCCAATTCCTGCAGCTCAGAGCTGTTGAGAGGTAGGAGCCCCTCAGCACTGGGAAAGCTCCCAGGCATGTATGAAGTCTGATTATGGGGAAGAAAGGGGCATAAGACAATGGTATTCCTATCTCCCAAAGTAGAGCACCTCCTTTGAGAGCTTCTCCAGGTAAATGTGATTCAGAATAGCTGTGAGGTTTTAGCAGCCACTGGCTTTGCTCAGGACGGGTGGTGGGGAGGCAACACAGCATGAATAACCACACCACTGATGCTTGAGGATCCAGCCACTAGAGCGAAGCTCACTATTCTTTTTAGCATCATGAAGTAGCTTTTATTTTGAGACTGAACTACTTGTATGTCAGTCCAATGAATTCCTGTTAAAAGACTAAACCTGCTAGGGGATAAAAATCCATTACAAGTGAGAAGCAATTTACAGTAGAGAATTGACCTATAAAACCAACGCATTTCCATTGCACTAATCCAAAACATATTTTAGAAAATAGGTCTGCGCTCTGAAATAGGTCCTGTTAAAACAACCAACCTGTTAAAATTATGGGCTTAGTGCAGCAAGCCTGTATATTTTAACAGGATTTTCATGTGTTGGGCTGGAGTCCTTGGAAATTTTCTGAAGTGACCTCACTCCTCAAAAAGTGGTGGGAGATTTAAAAGCAAGGCACATCCCTGGGACTTCAGAGTGAGCAGCTTACGAGGCTCTTTGCCTCTCAGACTTCTTCCCCTCCCCCTCATTTCTACATCACCTCTTACACTGTCCCTTACACTTGGAACATTTTGGTTTCTTCCTATCTGCCAAATATTTTCTCTTCTCCATTTCAAATTCCTCCTTAAGTCACTAACTCACTTCCTTCTGACTTCTTGGACGTGGGGCCCCTGTTCTCATATGCTGAATCTCCCTCACTTGGGAGAGAAAGCCAGACAGCCAGCATGCATGCTAGGCAGTCACCCCGTGAAGCCCAGGAGATGTGCACAGTGACTTGGCAGATGACTCCCTGCAGTCAGGACAGGAGCATCTTGCATTATCCTGGAGCATGTCTCTGTTTTTTTCAGGACTGGCCTGCAGTACTTGAACCGGGATCCTCTAGTGTTTCCACAGGAGAAGCCAGAGGCTCAGAGAGGGGAAAAGCAGCATCCAGCTTTTCAGGAAAGCCAACTTCAATTCCTGAGGGCTCCAGGTCCTGCTCCGGAGACCACTGAACTCTGTGGAAGGAATTCAGTGGGCTTTCAGTCATCGATGGCTGGGGGGTTGCATCTCAGCAGAGAAAAAATGAGGTGCTATTGTGCAAAAGAGTCCTCCCCCTGATAAACTATTTCAGCGGAAAACACCTCCACAAGCTGGAGAGGTTCACAGCAACCATTGGGAAGCCCCTTGTGCTAGTGCTTTTTGCTTTTCTACCAGTATACAAATGCAACTTCAACTCCTCCAGGTGTTGCAGTCATGAGTACACAAAATTTAAAAAAAATAGCAAATATGAACAATTTTACAATAAAACAATTCACAATGTGACATATTACTTCATAGCAACCTATTTTATTAGCATACAGATAGTAGCACAAAGGTCGGATTCAGAAAAGAGGAAAACGTTCATATCTATCTATCTACCAACAGCTGCCCTCTGCCTTGCCGAAAGCATAGAGCCAGTGAGCAAAGGCAGCAGTGACTGGGACTGGGAGACTCTGCTGGGGTCTGCCTGTGGCTGTGCAAGACGCACCCGTTCCCCTTGCAGCTCCCCCATGGCTCCCTCGTGGCCTTGCTTCTGTCAAGGAGGATAAGGATGGCAGCAGGGTCTGTAAAGCCAGAGACATCCAGGAATTACCACAGGCAGCTGGAGAGGCTGTTTGCTGCTTGATGGGGGTCTGGGTCTGAATAATTCAGTGCTGGGCACTGAACGTAGGCTGCTGGAATCAGCAGAGACTTTGAGAAGAAGCACAGGCCCTACTATCTAACCACTGCCTCCTCCACGCTCCAAAGCATGCAGTATGCCTTTCTATCAAAAAACTCCGAACTCTTCATCCTTTCAAATGGCTAACAAATGTGTCTGATTATGTGGCAAAGCAGATTTTCATATGTTCACAAAGCCTTGTTAATCAGGAGAGCAGGGCTCTATCTACAGAAGTATAGAATATACAAGGAGAAATTTCAACACCTCATTAGAAAAATAAATTAGTGTCTTTTCTGAGATTGTGGCATGGGCAAAACATGTCCTCATATGGTATAAACACTCAGTGAGATGAGCTTCATAGCTTTACCATGATTTCACCACTCGAGAGTGAAGTGGCCATCCTGAACTGACACACATTGAAACTATGCTACCCTAGGACGTTTTGCCTCCCCCTTCTTCTTCTGATGATCTCCATCAACCATCAGATCATATAATTTAAAATAGCACAAAATCTGGACTTCTTGACACAGATCCCCTCCTGCACCAGAGTAGGGACAGCTCTGATTTATACCAGATGGCTTCAGACTAGAAGAAACCCTGTGCCAGCTGAGGGCCAGCCAAGCACAGGTGTGCCCCACCTTGTCCCAAAATGCCTTTTCCTACTCTCTTTCTTTCCACCCAGGAGCAGATGTGGGAGGGATTCAGCAGCAGTGCTCTGCATCAGCTGAGAATGATGCCAGACCTCAGTTAATGCACCCAGGGGCCACATCCGAGATGTTCTGTACAGAGGTGAAAGGAAGAATAATCTGCTCTTTAGGAAAGAGACAGAAATCAAGGGGAAAAAGAAAACAGCAAAATGTAGAATTCAATGCATGAGAATGTTTAATATATTGCCAGAATGTAGATGAAAATGAAGAAGTGGATTCCAAGGAATCTAGAGAAAATTATCCCTTTGAGTCAAACATTAATAAAAGCCTGCAGTGATACAGAGATGATCTCATGCTCATGATTATTTCCCGTTTGCAACGTTTTTCTTGGTATAGCTTTTTTTTTTTTTTTTATCCCAGATGTTGTAAAGTTAATTACACAATCACTTGTGTATTACAAAAAAATGAATAAAGAATACTGAATACACGAGTCACTACAGTGCAACACTGAATGAAGGAAAATGAACTTCAGAAAAAGGTAATTTATACATAGTACCAGAACTGAAATTCTTCATTTATCTTCAGCCAGATCCTTCTTTTTTCAAGGGAGAACTTTTCAGCTCAGGCTGAAAACTGCTGGGAGCCTTTTCTGTACACAAGCTGCAAGAGCAGCACAACCCCAGCTCGAAAGTAACGCTCACCAGTGAAGGTAGGTGTAAATACAAACGCATCTAGACAAAAGTCTTTTGCAGACCAGTATGTCATAAACCCTCTGTTCATTGTGCTTCATTGTCCCACATGCAAGGCCAAATGTAAGGGGCCATGTTCTTTAAGGCCAGCTTGTTTTGGGAAACACATGTACTTACGTACCATTGTCATTCACACAACCCATTTCTGCAGCGCATAGCTGTGCCATCAGCTGAAGCTGGTGATGTATGGAATGACCCAGTGTGACTGTGAATTTGCAGGATTTGCACATGTAAATATAGATGTGCAGGTTCACAATAATGTTTGGAAACTGTAGACGTTCCTTAGATGTTCCTCCCCTTATTAAGAAAGTGATGCACTGAAAGTTGTTTAAAAGTACTTAGAGCTAGCTTCAAAACATGAATTGTGCTTCTTATCCAGCTCTTCCAAAAACATCCAGAAATATTCTGGTCCACTTTCTCACTGAAAAGACTATATCTGTGGTCAGACACCAAAGACATCAGTCACCAACTTATTTACTTTAAAGAAAACACCATGCCTTTTGGAAGGCAATCAGCCTTCCTGGTGTGGGCTGTGCTGTGCACTGATTTTATGGCTGTAGCACATGACCAAGCCTCTTCCACAAAGATCTCAACCATGCAGGTCAGGAAATACCCATCAGAGATGAGAGGGAATGATTCTTATGCTGGAATGTGGTGTCACCTGCCATCAATGGTAAAGGTGCATGGGTGCAAATGCTGAAAGAAAGGACAAATTTAGGGCAAATTCTGGAGGCAGATAACATGGATATGATAGTAGCACCTGGACTTTGACAATAGCATTAAAATTAGGAGATACTTCATCTAATAAATATATGAATATATTCGTCTAATAAAGCCAAGAGATTTCTAGAAAATACAATTCATAGATTCAGAGAACTGGAGGCACAGGGTTTCTCTTGTAATTTCCTCTCTCAACTACCATTTTCCCAGCTTTTCCCCGACTTTCTTCTGAAGGCTAACAGGTCATCTTTTGGCACAGAGGATGACAGTTCACTACCTCTGACTATTTAAAGTTAACTTTTTGACTGTGCCACAAGGGCTTGGGGGATTACTTTGTAAAACAGATTTTTTAAAATACTTCCTACTAGATTTGTCAGGTGACGAGACATTTTATTAACTTTGTTGTTATGAATTTTTATCAGGCCAATGAGGAATATTCATTCCTAAGGGGTTTGAACTAATAAAATTGTAAAATGAAGAACTGTAACAAGTGCTTCATCTCTTGATCGCTACGTTTTAAAAACTGAATCTCATCCTGTGACTAATCCTGACTTTTCTGCTTTCAAAAATACTTACATTTGCGTTTGCTGCACTGTGGTTTCTAAAGCCCTGACACCTGGAATCCTGTGAATATGTAGGAAACCAAATTTCATCACAAAACCAAAATGAAATTCTCGAAGTGTTATACAAAGAAACATATAAACCCGTGATTGATATAGGTCCCTAAACTGACCAGTTTTAGAGCCAAGAGGGATTGCTGTGATTTTCTCACTACTTTTCATATGATGGAGCCTCTAGAACTTCCCTATATTAATTCATTTTTCAAGATGAAAAGCTGTGCTTGCAGCAGAGTGGCTCTTTTAAAAAAGTGTTTCATTTTGATTTAAAAATCTCCATTAATGGAGGATCCAGCACAATCCTGTGTAAATCATTCCAAATGGTTAATTATCTTTGCTGTTAAGAATACGTACCTTCTTTTTTGGTCTGAATTTGCCTTGCTTCAATTTCCAGCCATTGGTCTTATTAGCCACTGTACCTTTGTCTGCCAGACTGAAAAGCCATGTATCACCTAAATCTTTTCCTTGTGGAGGTACTTACAGGCTACAATCAAGTCACTGTTAACTTTTTTTCTTGAAAGTTACTTAAATCTTTTCTTAATAGTTATTCTTTAATTATTCTCGGAGTTTCCCTCTGAGCTCATGCCAATTTTTTTACATCCTTCTTGAATTTTGGGCACTGGATCTGGACATAGGACCCCAGTGAGCACAGTGCCAGTACCTACAACAGTGGAAATAGTCCCACTCCCTATCCTGGAGTAGGATATATTGACATATCCCGGAGTATACTGACAGTAATAGTCTTTCCGATTGTAGCACTGTGCTGGGAGCTCATACTCAGGTGATCTTCATCCTGACCACAAATATCATTTCCAAAATTTTCTACTTCCCTAAGCAGAGCTCCCCTGGAAGTGCAACCTGCACAAATGATCAGTTCCCAGACTGATCATTTCACATTCAGCCGCCCAAAACACTTCTCATTTGACAGGTCTGGCATGTTCTCTTTGTGTCAGTGACTGTCCCTACATTGTCTCAGCTATGAGAGGTTCTGTCTTTCAACTTTAAGTTATTGCTAAAAATGGGAAACAGCAAGAAAAACAAAAACCAAGGAATCGACCTTCTTGATGGAGTCTCCTTGTCTATAATCAGATTTGGATGCACCATTGAACTCAGTTGCAGTCTATTTAATGTGTGGCATTGCTTTTACAACATTCTGCTTTGTTATTCAAAATGTGGTCCGATACGCAATAATGTAGGGATTTTCTTACATTACAAATACTATTACTTCTATCAACCAAAGTTGTAATCACATTAAAATTTATCCTGAGCTAGTCTGACAAGATTCTTCTATAAATAATATTAATGATATTTCCTTCATTTAAATTATTGTTAATCTGGTCCCATACCTTGTATTCTACTACTTTGTCAGGAAATGCTATCAGTCAGTTTTGGTTACTTGACATATCTCTTCTGCTTTTTCTAAATATGGGTGCATCTGCTTTTTTTCTGAAATCTTCCCGTTTCCCAGAATTTACTGAAGCTCAGCATTAATGATCCATCATGCTTCTCAGCTCCCAGCCTGAAACTCTTGGACAAGGTAATTTGAAAAGGTCCTATTTTGGTATCTGTAATTGGGGGGTATGCTTTATCATTACTACATAATTTAAATACACTGCCTGTTTTTCTCCTCTTTTCCTCCAACTGGAGTATAGAAAGGTTTATTCAATATTTCAGCCTCTTATTAACAGTTCTGCCATGTCTAACTAGTTAGTGAAACAACACTTTTATTGAGATTCCTTTTGCTCTTTAGATACTCAAAAATTCCTTCACTGCCTTGCATTCTGCTATAGATGAGGCCTTTAGTGACACGGTTTAGTGGTGGATTTGACAATCCTGGGGTAAAGGTGGGACTTGATGATCGTAAAGGTCTTTTTCAACTTAGTTGATTCTATGATTCTATAGCTTTCCCTTTGTATCCTTTTTCTGCTCTCATCAATTTTCTTAATTTCATAATTCATCCTTACTGTTACCCACTTTTGTTTTTTTCCACATACTGTTTTTTAGTTGTTTTGCATGCTACCTCCTCCCACATGAACATCGATGGTTTTAGACATTCTTTCTTGACTGAAGGTTTTTATCTCTTGGATAATTTATAAAACATTGTAAAAGATTTCAGTCTTCCATATTTTACAATTTCCATTCTTCCAAGCTGACTCATGCCTTAATTATTCCAGTTTTGTAAAATAGGACTCTTAGAAACTCTAAACAAATATATTATAAACATGAACTTTATGTGGTTTGTATTAAACAGGCAATCTGAGCCTAAACAACGACGGGCTTCTAGTTCGTAGCTCAGCTCTCATCTGTCAAGACAAAGCCAATCCCAAATAGTCCTGTGTTGGTTGCCACCCTTTCTGAGCTAGAAAATTGTCATCTATAATTTTGCATAATTCCAAGATTATTTTAATACTTGGCAGCATGAAACTTCCAACTCATGCAATTTGGCCTGAAATCCTCCATGGTAGAACAACTTTTCTTTACACCTGATAGATGGGTGTTTAAGTAGCCAGCCATCCTGCTCCTTAGTGTGATTTGGCTGGCAGCAATAGGCACCAGCAGCCCCACATCTTCTGTTTCATGTTTTGGAACAGCAGCCCATAAGCATTTAAGAGCACTTGGTTATAATTCAGAGACAGCTGATGCCATTTTCAATAAAGACTGCCATTATCTGTCCTTTTATGCTAATTTGATCGTCCTTGGGAAAAAAGTTTCATACCCCTGATTTTAACATTCCAGTCATGCCACTTTTCCTTCTGGTGGCTTATAATACCAGGTGGACCCTGTGTGCACCAGTCAGTGAGCAAGTCCTTTTCCTTTTACTTGTTACTAGGCCCTTTGCAATCCTTGAGGGCAATTAGAAACTTTTCTTCAGGTCTCTGGCACCTTGATTTATTTTGTTCTGGGTATCTTCATTTTTCTGTTTTCTTTCCCCTTTGCCACCATGCCCTTTTGTTGTCGTTTAGTTTAATACCTTTCAGACCAGTCTAAGCAGCCTGTATCTCAGAAAACTAGTTTCCATCTGCTATAATTACTTCTTATGAGACTAGTTAACCTGCCTTTCTTTCTCTCTTCAGAAGAGAAAAGGTTGAAATCCTACTGGCTTTGCAGCCTGACAGATCACACTGGAGCAATGGGCATTCCTTGGTAGGTGTGTATGGAGCACAATAGGTCAAAGTGAGACCTTCCTTAGCGTGCAGGAGTTTTCTTCCTTGTTTGTTCACCTACACAACAGTCAGCCTGCATCCTAAGATCATTCTTCCAACTGTATTTGTTTCTCTTCTGCTATTTATCTGTTCAGCATCATCCCATACTGCCTTCCATGTGCCATTCTGACAATTGCTGGGCTTTTCTAGTCACTACTGGTTTTCTTGCCAAGCAGAGTTGAATCCCAGATTCTTTTTACTCTCTCTGTTTTGTAATAATTTTTTTTCATACATTGATTGTATCAGTAGAGTGAAGGAAAGTATTACAGGAAGAGACAGCGTGGTAAGAGAGGCATTGGAAGGAAAGTCAGCATATATTCGTTCTGTCAGTTTTAATGCATAATTTGTTGACTCTATATTTTATGTGGTCCAGAAATAGTTTCTGCATATCTTGTCCATCTACTGTTTTATCCTGCATTTGGGAAGTTGGTGTTTTGTGGTTTTTATTGAATTTAGACTCCTTTCTTTGATTCTTGGGATGGATGCTAGTTTCCCAGGTCTGACAATTGCAGGGGGTCTGTGGAATGGTTAATTCTTTCTCCCAACAAGGCTTTTTCTATAGTGTTTGATGAGATGATCCTAATAATGTTGTTTCACCTTTCCAATTGTGTTTAGCAAATTCTTTCCAGAAACTGCACAGCGTATTTGTCTACAGAGCAGAGAAGGGCTGATTTTGCAGCCTAAAGACTGACAAACCCTACTTGTCACACACACAAATAGACCCATTTAGTCATTAAAAACTGCTGCTCTGTCTCTTTTTTTAATAGGGAATGAAGACTGGGACAGGAGGAGGCTTCAGGATGTGAAGCCATGAAAGTGGTTCTTCCCCAAATAATGTTAAATCCTCAGCAAAAATATGTTGGGGAAAAAAAACCAATAAAGACCTTTTCCTCCTCCAGGTCTTTGGAGAGTAACTATAGCTATTACTGGGAAAAAACAGTCATAACATATCCTGATATCATGACTTGTTGGCCACTACTAGTAACGATGAATATTCTCTGCCTGAACCTTACTTAGCACCAGCAGACAGACCTGACCCTCTGAGCTGCTGACACCATGTCCTTTAAAGGTGACATGCACCAGCCCATGGCCAGCGGGGCTTAGACCCCCTCACACAGGGATTAACAGCAATGCTGTAAGACCTGTGTCTTATCTACATTTTCACCCATCTTTTTCAAGGTGGTCTATTCAGGGTTCTAGCATAATCATTTTACAGAGGCAGAAGCTGTGGCAAGGAAAAGATAGGGTTTTATAAACAAAGCCAAAAATACAATTTTAATTTCCCAAGTTCCCTCTAAGATGGTCAAATTGCATCACGTAATATTTGTACTTTTCAAGTACCAAAACCCACTGTCAGCTCTGCACATGGGCAGTAGGACAGAGCTGCACGTTAACTTAAAAGCACCAGCCCTGACACTCCTCTTAAATCACTGTTTCTGTGTTTGCCAACAGTCATGACACTTCAACGCAAGCACCAAACCCAGTACAGGTAATAGAAATGCATTCCAGCTCCAAGAAAATAAAGCAAGCATTTGGAAAACAAATGGTGGGGTTAAGTTAGGTTGACCAGATACCTACAAGGGTTTTTTCAAATTTTTTTTGTAATTGACTGAAAATTTATATGTCTATTCCTACAGGGCTGCATGTTTCAAACCCAGAAAAACCAACACAGAATTAAGCTGTTGGGTGATGCAGCTCACAAAATTACCATGAGAATATAATTGAGAAAAGTTGCTTCTACTGTACTTACAGTGCCCCATTGGAGAGCTGTTGGCTGGAATAACAGCTTAAAAGATATCCTGTAAGGCACTGGTCTGTAAGCCATCACAGGCAAAACATATGTAATTGTCCCTTTCAGGAAAGGGCTAGAAGAAGAGAAGCAATAATTTTCCTTTGCATTTCAGACAAATTAGTGGCATCAGTCAGGTGTTGCTATGCAGCTTCTGTTGGCTGAATCCCAAATCCCACAGGATATGTGGGGAAAGCTGCCTCCATGATGTTTTGTGCCAGAGAAGAATATCAGAAAGTGATTGTGTTTTGTCTTGTTCTCTAACTGATAGACCTTAACAAGACAACTTGAGATGCTCGTAGGCTAAGGTGGAAAAGAGGAACAAGTGAGTTGCATTTATGCCTGCAGAGGAAAAGCAAAATAGTAATAGATGTCAGCTGTGGAAGCTGCAGACCACTTTTTGTCATCCTTTGAAATACATGAGTAGCTGCTATATGTATGGACATGCAGGTTAAACCAGAGGAGGAAACAGTTCAGTAACTGAATGAACACAGCAGAAACCCATCTCCAGCAGAAGCTGAAGAATAAGAGTTGGAGCCAAGGCTACCAGTCCCTAATCCCTCCTCTCTTTTTGATGCAGTCTGACCCTGTAGAGATTAATGCCAGAACCCCACAGACACCTAAATGCTCGCTTCCACTGGTTCCATAATCTGGAATCTGGTAGAGCCTCACAGATACATGGGTTTTTTTCTGCTGTGTTTAATAGGAGCACAAAGAAGCTCAGCATGAGTGTTGTAGATGTTGCTCAGAATTCAGAAAAAGCTTCCAGATATGGCAGATTTTCTCATCAGAAAAAAAAAAAATTCCAAAATTTCCAATATGCCACTTTAAAATGAGGTAATATGGAGGTTCTTTTGGTTCTCCCAATCCTCTGAAGCAACTAAGCAAGATGTGCATTAGCAACAAAACAAGAAACAATGTGGGAGGGAAGAAAATACATTATCTATATACGAAATAAATAAATAAAAAAACCACAACACTGAATGACCATCCATTATAGTTCACTGTTTGCAAATACACTTCAGTAATAAATTCTCATTAAAAGAGAAAAAAAAAAAAAAAGGAGTGAGAAGTTGAATAATTGCCATTATGCGTCTGAGAAAGTGTTTTTCCATTAGCTGCAATTAATACAGTAATGGTAAATGAAAATTATTTCTCATTTTGCACTTATGGTGAGAAAGCATTAAGAAAAAAAAAAGAGAGAAGTGAAATGAAAGAAAACCAAATCATAATAATTAATATATTGATGATTCAGTATCATCTCTGACCTGATCGATCATCATGAGGTTTTGGTTTTATTTAATTAGCGTATGGTAATTTCATGCAGAATCCCAGTGTGCCGACGAAAACTGGCAAGTGAAAACATTGACCTTCTGCTCACATATGCAATGTCTTCTTACAGTGCTAACAGCCTATCTGCATCAATGCTAAAAGGCTTCCATCTCACAGGAGAGCCCCTGTATCAGGGGGATATCATTACCGCCTACAGCGAGATCAGAGTTTGGCTCTTCCTGGTGCAAAGGAGTCTAGGGAGCGAAAGGGATATAGGATTTTGCCAGAATAATAATTGGGTGCTATGAGATTGTGGAGTGTTGCCATAAACTGAAAACGAACAGACAAGTTTCTTTTTGTTTGTTTTATTAAATGCTATTATTGTTATTTATTATGTTCTTGGTCATCAATTTTCTCAGAGTTGCTAACAGAGTGTCACATAAATCCAGCCTGTCCCTTTCTGACCCTTATAACATCATGCAATTTTCCTCATGCACTCTTAATTTGAGATATAAACTAATGTGAAAACGTGTTTTATTAAATGGCAAGTTTTCTACCAAATACATTTCTTTTGCAGTAGGAAGCAACTGCACTAGGAAAAAATATCTCAGCCAGACCTCCTGCATACTTCTCCCAATACATAAGCAAAAAAATATGCATGTGTTCCATTTGCCAATTGCAAAATAATAATAATATTTGATGGGTAAAAACTCAGCTGTCAGGAGAGAAGACGGACAATTCTGCTTATTGAATGCTATTGACTTCATGGGGCCAATAAAACAACTTGCAAATAAAAGAAAGAGGAACCTATTCATGTCCTAAGATTGTGTGACGTAGCCTTTTTCTGTTTGTATAATGTTGTGATTAAATATGGTTGGGCCCTGGGGAGTGAATTTTTTATTTGAAAGTTAAGCCAATATTAGCAAAAAATAAAATAAAATTAATCAAATGGCCCAGAGCATCACAGCCACAGTTGATTCCAAGAATGTTTGGTTACAAAATGAGCAACTGACTAATTGTGTAAATGCTGTTAATTAGCTGTGCAGAGCCCCTAACTGGGCTTTTCCCTGTAACTAATAAGAAATCAATTAGCTAATGAAGTGGCCGTTAAATGCTATGCTAATCTTAGCTGGGATATTTTTAATGTTTCTTCTTCTTCTCCTTTTTTTTTCTTCTTTATGATCCTTCCTAATTGCCATTGCCATACGGAGCTCACAGCTTTCAGCATGTCTAATGAAACATCATTATATCATAACTGGCATTCTTGGAAGAGTTAGTGGCAAACCTGCTTCCCAATTATTTTTAATTGCCAGACATACTCATAACTGGGCCTTTTACCAAGTAGTTCAGATCCCTGCACTGTCATGTAATATACCCAAAGCCTGTGTTTTCTTTTCTTTGCATATGAAGCATGGTGTAATGTTGGCTGCAATGAGGGAATCATGTAACACCCTAAACAAGGAACCTGGGTGGGTGCCTTTGCCCTTCCTTTGGTTGGAGTCTGTGGAGGCTCAGCATCACCATCCCACTGAACAGTTAAAACTAGACAAATCTCAAGGAGGTTTTACCTCTATTTGAAAACTTCTGGTGTCCAGTAAACATTATTCGCCACCGACCATTTCAAGCTAAGAAGATGGCTGTAGCTTCTGAGTTCTTATGCCAAAACACTGCCATTTAGCAATTATTATTAGGATTAGCAATTGGGGAGTGTGAATGTCTTCAGTGATTCCTGCAGATTTTGTCACTTTCTAAAAGAGTTCATTATCACCATTTATTTATGTCTATAAATTCCAACTTAGAGAAGGCATAAAATGCATCTTTTCTTTAGGTGGCATGGCTGCAAATTCAACATCTCCCCTTCAGTAGAGCCTGTTGTAAGTGGATGGAGGCAAGACAGAATCCCAGATTTTAAAACACTCCTGTAGCTGAGAGGGTTGTTTTATTTACCAACCCGGATCTATCTGGTAATGGCATCATATTTAAACCCTGAATCTCAATGAACTTCTCTAAATCTACTTGTGCTGAAGTAGGTTATGTGTCAGGATTAGACTGGCTCCTCCCCACCCCCCACAATACAATAGTCCTCAGGACATCTGTGCACAAAATACGTGCTTTTTAAAAGAATGTTTTCAAAAGGGAGTCTTGTCTCTCTCTTTTTTTTTTATTTTTTCCCCCCTCCTCCCTCCTTTTTTGGATAACATGCAAATTGAATTGGTTAATTCTGCACCCCAGTTTCAAGAAATCTGCCACCAGCAGCTGCCACTGTTTCAGATGTCAGGAGGATGCAGATACACTGTGACATTTTGTTCATTAAATAAACAAACCAGGTTCAGGCTAACAACATTAGGTAGAAAGCCCCATCAATTCTTGTACATTTAGTTCACATAATAGGAAGTGACAATTGTTCCTTAGCTTCATAAGCACTATATTGAAGAACAAAAGCAAAAAGCATACATAATGTGGCAACAGCAACAACAGTTGCCATAAAATCCTGCAAGGTTGATTTAGATTAATGAGGCACATAACTTTTTGCCCAAGGCTACTTAAAATAAATATGGCTACAAACGTGGCTACTAGGGGAGAGAAAAAAACCTCAGGATTTTTTTTTTCCTTCTTACATACTGTTTTGGTCTTATTTATTTGATTTGACTATCAAATAAGAAAACTACTCCAACAATAATCTGCCTGTAGGTGAACAAAAAAGATCTGCAGAGTGTAGTAGCATAAACACAAAAAGAAAACACAAAAAAAAATCCAATTTTTGTACATTTCAGTAGAATAAGATTTTACTGAAAAAAATTAAAATGTTAACTAGTATGTTGACCTTAGGTTAAAAAAAATTGAGATATTAAAACCTCAAATTAAAAGCCATATGTTTTTTCCATTGTGACAAACTAATCTTCCTGAAATATCAACATTTCTGGGTTTTGCTTTAATCAAATATATTCTGACTTTTGCATCTAGAAAATATAATCATTAAATAGCCAAAACAGCAAGTACAGTGTGTCAGCTCTACATTGTATAACATAAAAGTCACTAAATCTGGAACTTCAGTAATGGAAAAAAAAAAAAACTAAGGATGGTGCTGAAGAGGAAAATGAGTGACCTATCTAAAAATCAGACCGTCCTAAGGCTTGGATATTATAGATAAGGCTGTCAGTCAGACTTAGATTGAAAGGTACAGACAATAGAAAAAAATCCTCCCACATTAATATGTATAGCACCATGATGTGGCTTTTAATATTCCAAAGGGACTTCAGCAACTCCATGGGAAAAAAAAGCCAAACCTGAGACTGGCTCATGCAAACCCTCGCCGATGGCAGCAGCCCTGCTGGAGGACATGCTACGTGGATGTGCAAAGGTTAGTCCTTTGCACTGCTGGTGTTTTTTTGGGTCCCTTCACCTTGTGTGTCCGCCATCCCTGAGGTGGATGCAGTGGGGTACTCAGCCAAGGCGTGGGGTGGCTGGCCATGAGGATGTTCACCCCATTGTGGGCAGCTGCTGCCAACCCAACAACGACACAACCTCCCACACTATATCCAGGATTTTTCTTGGGTTTTCTGTCCCCTTCTTCCATGCTCTGACCAAGCCCAGCCTCACTCCACCCTGGTCCTTGTCCTCCACATTGACAAAACTCTGGAGCCACTTTGGAGCAGCTTCAAAAGCCCTTCTACACACAGGAAGCCATCAGGGAGATGGGAGTGTCATTCTTGGTGTCCCCCTCCAACAGTACAGGTGGGGTCCCCTGCCCTCCACAAGAAGATTTGGTGCTGGTGTCACATTCAGCTGGTGGGTTTGAAAATACAGGCTTATCCAGACCACTCTCTGGTGCCTTCACCTGTGCAGAGGCTGAAGATAGCAAATTGTTCCATGACAGGTTGGCTTTAATTTAAATACAAGGATTTTCTGGCATTTTGATTTATTGTGAGCATTTTCCTGCATAGGTATCCCAGGCTCCTCCACCTGCCATTAGGGCGTCTCTTCCCCACGTGGATGGGACATATCAAGCAGAAGGCCCACGCTTTCTGGAGAAGGGTGATACATGGTGCAAGGTAAGTGGAGAAGTTTAGAAGCAGATGTGCAGATCTCATGGTGCCCCGTGGGTTTGGAGGGCTCTTGGATGCCAGCAGAGCCCAGACCAAATACTGTTGAGAGCAGAAAGTACATTTTCAGTGTCAGCTTCCTAGCGATCTCAGGGTGTCCATCAACAGACAAGCTGTAGTCCCTCCCAAGCCTGCATGCAGGTGTAGGACAAGGAGTGCTGTGGCTCGGAAGTAGTGAACACAGCACCTGCAATCTTGTTCTTACTTTCTTCCTCACTCACTTTCATGAAAGCTTCTCCTGCTGTGGTGTTGTGAGAGTTACAGATGAGGGAAAATTTTGACAGGAAATTGTAAGAATGAAATTGTGGAATCAGTAGCATAATAAACCTCCAGCTGCTGGGCTGCTGGACTAGCTCCTGCTGGGGGACCACGGAAGTTATTTCTGCTGGATCTCCGTAGCCAAAGACTGTAAACCAGCCCGAGTGCTAAGGGGATCTGCCTTTTGACTTGAGAATGTAACCCATCCAAAATTTAAAAAGAAAAAAGCTAATATTTATTCACTGGACCATTGTAGATCACATTAATTTTAGCAGCAATGGAAGGCTCAGATTATAACAGAAGTAAACTGTTTCTTCTTTTCTGAATAATATTTTTCATGACGATAAGATATAATGTTCTTAATATTATGTATTCCCACTTATTGGAACAGTTTTTAAAATATTTCCCCCCCTAAATCTTAGGATGATGGGGACTCTGCAGTGGACAAGTTTTTTTCCTTTTAAATGAGCCAATTAATTTCCCTCATGCTGCAGTACCCGAAACACACAATTTGTGTGAATACCATTGCTATGATAGTGACATGCCTATTTCCAGTAAAAATATGGAGATCATTTTCATTTCATTGAACAGCTTTTTAAGTGAGGAAGTGTGATAAATGATGTTTTGCAAACTGAAATAAGCACTTCAAAATCTGTGCAAAAGGTCGGATACAATGACACAAGAAATTAATCCAATTTAGAAGATTTCCCTTTAGAAAAGTAACCATCATTCTGAGTGGCATTTCCAACAAACAACAAAATAACAATATTTTTGCAGATATTCTCTTGGGCAGGTTCTTTAATTCACTGATATTTCAGTAGCAGGCAGATGTATCTCCCTCCCTCCTTCCCTCTTCCCTCCATCCCCTTTTCCTTCGTCTTTCCTTCCCCTTCCCCTTTTTTACTTCTTCCTTCCAGCATCAGGGTTTTGCCAGATTGAAATCATAAACCCAACCTCTGATTTTTATTTTACACCAGACATAAGAATTTGAAAACCTTCATGAGCTTTTAGATCTAGACATACTTTTTCAATGCAGTGTCTAAAAAATCTCATTGGGCATCAGTACTGTAGGGACAAGGAGCAGTTTTAAATCCTACCTCTTTGATAAGCCAAGTATCATAGTTGGTGTGAGTAACAAAGAGGGGAAATAGAAAGGGAAGCCATTTCAGGAACCTGTGAAGTTTATAAAGTAGGACTGAAAGTCCCAGTCACTGTGGGGGAAGGGCTGCCCAAGAATTTAAGACCTCAGAGTGGAATTTCTATAGGTTTATCAGCAATTGGTAAATTGCCAAATCAAGGATTTGATACCAGTGTAACCAGCTGGATTTAAAATAATTTTCATTAACAGCACTGCAGCTTTTCTGATGTACATGGGTATGTTTGTCAAAAAGCAATGTGAACTCGAGCAAGTTAAATGCATGTTAATCATTATTTTCAAACAGTCTTCACACTGTAGGTTATGCATCTCTAGGAAAAAAGAGATGAAACAGGAATACACATAACCAACTATTTTAAAATTATTATTCATTTTTTACTATTGAAGTCCACTCATTGAAAAGTCCTGAAATTACCTCCAGAGCAAGAGAAAGAAGAAAATTCACACTGAACCTGTCGCCACCTCCCACCCTTCCCGACAGACCCCAGCCACCACTTGAAAGCATCGAGAAGCTCAGCCTTTGGAACACGGCTGATGTCTTCACTAACAGGAGGGTACTCCTTCCTCACAGTGACTTCAAGTTTCACAGCCTGGTGTCTCCTTGATTCCTGGAAATTTATCCCATCCTAATTTCTAGGCAACCAATTAAATAAATCCCTATGCTTTGTGTCTGTAAGATTTTTAGCTATAAAAGCTGCCTTGTGGTACTTTGCCTCAGCCAGTCTCTAATACTCTTTCAGCTCCCCAGGCTGACTGATCTGCGCTGGTGCTGTGTGCTTAGCTAACAGTTTCTCCCGAGCAGCTATGGAGATTGCCACAAACTCCTGGGGATGTGTGTACACGGGAAGCAGAGTCAGGAAATTAAATTTTCCCTCCCCATAATTAATAAGAGCTAAATGTTTGTGGGTTTGTTGTCACTTTTTAAAGTACTGAAGCCAAGGCAAAAAAATATGAGCACTTCCAAATAAAAAGTAAATATTTCTTACTAAAGAAGTTCAAAAAACCCCAACGCTGTGCAATCATGCGATCAAAAATAAAAACTTTTTTTGGAACTTTGCTTAAGGAATTCTTTAACAGTTGCTGTGAGTGTATTTTATTGCCAAGGCTGATTCACTACAGTATGTAAGCACGCATCAAATGTTAAGCACATGAGTTATCTCACCGACTTCAGTGTGCCTGTTTTCATTCTGAAAGCAAGCACTAGCTTCGGAGCTCTGTGGAGCGAGAAGCTAAGTTAGGAATCCTCCTGCTAGGCATATTGCTAGGGTTGTACATTTATTGTACATTTTGCAGAGGTCATTACATGCCATACCGTACTTATGAATAAACCATGCTTTTTATGAGAACTATTCTTACTTTGGAAATTCTGGAGTTGTACAAATGCTTGGCAAAGCAGGAGAAACAATATGCAACTGATCTGCTTGACAGCTTATTGCCAGCACATTTTTTGATGAAATGCATTGAGCCCTGAAAACAGATAATAGGCATTCTTTCTCCGAAATATCCAGACCATCTCTCAGAGCATGGCTTGGGCTATGCTGTGGAAGCAAATTCTGAGGACCTTTTTAGTTCACTTCTCATTTTGCTTCTCTGCAAAATCCCGCATAATATTCAGACTTTTTCAGGGAGAAAAAAAACCCCAAACCCAAGTGTTTTTTCATGAAGGAGTACAAACTGCTTGATTAAGATTTGGATAAACCTCATTCTAGCCACTCTTCACATAATATTTAAACAATTGTGCACTGGAAGTTAAAAGTTTCTTTTTTAGATTTGATTTTCTAAATCAAAATCTTCATATTTTAATTCTTACTAAGCCTCCATTTTGAAACACACTATTTGTTCTCTGTTTTAAGCAAAATGAATACTGGATCCTGCACGAAGAGTTACTAAAATCGGGTCTAATACATGTCTTTATCATTAGCTGTCATTTCACTGTGATTACAATATGTAACCTACAGAAAGATGGACTATCAGTTTGAATGATTCTGTCTGAACTCACTTAAAGGAGACAAATATCAGAATTTATATCTAAGATGTGTCAAGGGATGCATTTAAAAAATTATTTGAAGCTGTATTACACCATTGAAAGCCATAGAAAACCTGTCTACAATTTTGTGTAAACACTTCTTAGCCCATTATGTGTTGCAGAGACCATTTCTGTAACACACTGGGCAGAAAAAGTACATTTTGTGCTTATTCCCTTAATTCAATAAGATCATGCTAAATTATTTTAATTACTTTTATTGAAGCCCTGTGTACACCTACATTGGTGTGTATATTATAAATAGTTATTATGAGAATTGCTTGAATTACTCATTGAGGATAAATTATCTGACAAATACAGGCTTTTTCCCTGCTTGTGACTTCTTCATTTCTGAATATACTCCTTCTTGCACGTTTTTTTGAATAACGAAGACTGTTCAGCCAAGGAATTGCTGGCTTAGATTGTTCCCAATCTGATTATGTGTGATTATTTGTGAGATGTGAACATGTCAGTCGTGGGCCTGGTCCTGGTTGAGTGGCTGGTGAGCTGGGAGAGAGTCCCAGGCATCTAGGGAGGGAGCCACATGTTTCATAGGCATGGAGGCCCCTCTCCTGGGGCTACACCTCCATTGCCTCTCACCCAGCCTGTCATCCGCGTTCACAGTGTGTCATGTACAGTCTCCCTAGAAACCTGATCCTGCTACAGGGATAGTGAGCTTAACGGAATCAGTGTATAACTGTAGCTTATAAAATCTTCAGTGAGTGAATGAGGAGACCCACCTGGGAACAAGAGGGATGAAATGAACAATTAAGATGGGACAGGGGCCCTTTTCAGCAAGGGAATTTGGAGTGAAAGGAGAACAGCTCAGCAGCACCTTGGTGTTGAGTCCCTCATAGAGTTGACACAGGCATTTAGGCAGGTCACAGACTTGCTGGCTACTTAGCCAGAGCCCATAAATAATTATGGAGCCAGAGGCTTTAGATAAAGTGACTCCCATAACCAAAGCCTATAAATAAGGATATGAGGATGATGAGGAGGAGGATGTGAGAGTCTAGAACTCAGAGAGCCACAGGGCTTGTGGGGACCAAGTGTACCTCTATCCCCAGCCATACCTGCTGGGATGTAAGACCTGCTGGCACTGGTGCAGTTCAGGATGACCCCTGTGCTAGCGCCTGGTATGCATCCGATCCCTGGGCAGCCATGCAAGCTAGCGGGCAACCCTTTCCCAGGGTCCCACTTGCCAAACTCTCAGGTGGTCTGGCTGTGGTAGGTAAAGGGAATCAGGACACAGCTGCCAACAAAAGCAGCCAGCCTAAAGCCATGCGTGCAGCCTTGCCAGGGGACCCCAAAACTAGGCAGTGTGGCGGTCTGCTGCCAGGGCAGCGGCCAAGTGGCTGGGAAGGAGGTACCTCTGGTGGGCATCGCCCAGCCCGGGGCAGGCTGCAGAAGGACATCCCACAGCTCTGGGCAGTCCCTGAGTGTCACAAAGACAAATGTTGGAAGGCGAACACTCAGCCAAGCAAAAGACAACAATTAGTATTTCAGTTTGCTCACAGATGCCTTTGTCTTGGCTGCTAATGCGGAAGCTCCCTGTAAGAAAGGCTATTGTGCTGACAAAAATGTGTGTGAGCGAAATATTTACACAAAGCAACTAGACGAGGGCAGGCAAGCAGCAAATGGAAGGGTCCCCTGGAAGCGGGTGGGTTTTCAGAAACACCACCATTTCCTGCAAGTTTGCTTGCTTCTGATTTTACTGCACTGAACCAGTTCTCATAGTGGCGATGCCGGCTCCTCGCTGCCCAGACACAAAGCTGTGTCTCTCCTACATGTAGGGTGCAGGTCCAAGAAGGTGGCCTCAGTGCCCCGAGAGCCCCAGGGTGCGGTCAAGGGGATGGAGGGGATACATTCCCATCCTGCATCCTACTGCCAAGGCCCCTTAAATTAAAAGAAGTGGGCCAAACCCTGCCTCCAATATGCATCTAGGTCTGCCTCTGAATTCAAGCAAAGCTGGATACATACGGATTTGTGCCAGATTTGGCCCTGCTGCCTGCTTGCTCCTTATGCAGCAGGAGAGATTTGACATCTTTTATGGCAGGTCCGCCGCTCGCTCTAGCGCTGGG
>NW_009919848.1:24281-82210 GCF_000696875.1 Nestor notabilis
GTCTGAGGGATAGGGAATGCAGCACAGGTAAAAACCTGCCAGTTCCCAGCATGTCAGGTACCCAAACCCATGAAAGCCGCGTTTTGCTGATGTTCTCTTTCATTGAAGATTAAGCCTCCATTTGTTTTCCAGCATTTGATGTTTCATTCCTAATGATCTCTAGACTCAGTACCAAAGTTGTCTTCCTGACAGCGAATGCCAAGTGTGATTACTCGCCCAGCTATGGATCCTCACCTCCATCTGATGGCTGTGCTGAGGGAATGCCATCATCGCGGGGACAGCCCTGCCGGGCTGCCGGCAGCCGGAGCATCCTGCCAGCCCCCATGCTCTCCTTGCTTCCTCCTTCCCTCCCTCCCTCACCGCCTCTCCTTTTTTTTTCTTGGGCTTAATATAACTGCACAAAGGCAACACTAAATAAGGAAAATATGCTTCCCAGTAACCAAAACTGACAAAAACAAAGATGACATGTTTATATAATTAGTTACACATCTAACTTTTTTCAGCTTTTCTTCCTTTCAAATATTCCACAATGACTCCACAGCCCGGGCTACGAGTGAAGCTGAAATAGACGTGGAGCAAAGAAATTGATCTTTTTCATTTTTTTTTTCCCCCCTCTAAAAACCATTATAGACCTTAGGTAACTCCTGAATCTTGGAGTCCCTCTGTGACTGCTTTCTGCTGTGAGAGCAATTCATTAAAAGTTAATTAAAAGGTGAAGTTCAATATGCAGTTTCCTTTAGCTAATCCTCCTAAGGCGGCTTCATATGGCACTAATGTATCCATTTTGTTGATGTTAGAAAACAAAAAGGCAAGATTGTCTAATTAAGAGGTTGGTGTTTACAAGAGAGAGGTTTTCTAATTGGTGATTCTGAGTCCGAATTAATCTTAATGTTGCTCATTTAAGCATTCTCAATCGAACTTGGACTTTTCCCCAACAAGACCTTGCAAAATGTGAATTGTTTCCAGGACCTTTTATATAATCGTATTCAGCCTCCTTTCTCCTTCTGTGTTCATACTCCTTTGGGGCCCAATTCAGACCCCCCTTACCGCCTGAGCTGCTTTCCTCTGGCTCTGGTGCAAGAATCTTCTTCCTAAGGGTTTGCTGGGCCAGCTGGCTCCTAAAGGTGGAGTTTCATCTCTGTCTTTCACCATGTTTTCACTCAAATATCTAAATATGTGTTGTATTTCCACTCACATCAGTTATTCTTCTGGTAATACATTTTAAATGCCTTACAGAAATGAACACGCTCCATCCGATTATGTTGGTGCCAAACTTTTTTTTTTGTCTAATAAAAGACAAAAGCATAATAACTGTATTCATACTAATTCTGGTTTCTTTTGACGGTAGCTGTTGACTTCCTGTCCTTGCAGTGGGAATACAGAAAAATAAAAGAACACTGCCCTCCCCCCCCCCTTAAAAAATATGGATTTACACTGCCCAGATACACTTACGAGAAACGGCAAAAATACCCTAAACTGCTATCACTCAGCCAGTTTTGGCCACTCAGACTTTAATTTTGGAGACCATGCTGGTAAAAGTACATGGAAGAAATCTACAAACCATCACAAAAATAAAACAACTACCTCCAAAGAAAACCAATTCTAAAATACAGGCTGTCCAGGACAATTCTTTCCTTTTCAAAAAAAGGGAGATACTAATAATGATGAAACTTGATATGTTCATTAAGGACTGTCACAAAACCAAATTAAAATTGTAACTTGCCGAGGAAATGAAAGTGCCACCTCAGGACTAAGCAAGGTGACTTTCTATTTACAGTTCTTTGCATTGACTTTTGTTTCTGCACTCTTCACTGGTGACTCTGTCCTCCAGTGTGCCAGTGTTTTTCTCTGTGTATGTGACTACCTGTTTCTCCTTTAAAAGGAGTCACACAGGCGGAACTTTTTCCACTTTCATCTCAATGTATCTCATGTGGTAATCTTAACACTCGTCAATAACATCTGAAGGTTAAAAAAATACCTCTTGCCAATATGACGCTTTTCCTCGTCATCTCTACCTCCTCTTGTTTCTTCCTTCTCCGTTGTTCATTTAAATTGCTGACCAACGATAGCCAAAAATAAAGAAAAAGGGGGTAAAAAGGCAAGGGAAAGGCCTCATTTCTTTGCAAAACCATGGAAGGCCCCGTATGTCTGTTCGCGCTGCTCAGAAGCTGCAGACATGTTGTGCCGGACTGAGAGTCGTGTGGTTGGAAACTATTCACTACCTGCTAAAAAAACCTCTTCTGGGTACGCCTTCGCATTCAAGGTATGGAGGCTAAAAGTGGGACCAGCCTCCTACAATTCTAGCTTGCAAAGTATACCAGAAAAAAAAAAGAAAGAAAGGAAGAAAGAAAGAAAGAAAGAAAAAGCCTTGGTTCCCATACGGGAACACCCAAGCCTTTATGGTTTGTCCACAGTGCACAAAAACTAGATGTAGGACAGTATTTCTGGGAGCTGGAATAGCATTCTGGGTATACTGAAATTAAGAGGGTTGGGTATATTTGTGAGTCTGCTGAGTTGCTTGCTCTGTTTTCCAAGAGAGAAATATGAAAGAGTTTCCCAGTTGTAGCCCCCATACCTTTGCTGAGGAGGGATGCCACAAATCACGTGAATAATTAGTGACACTCTTAAGCGTCTAGCACTGTGCCCATTTATTTTCTTGGCACAAAATGTATTAGTTCTACACTATTCATTTAGCCTGCATTTAGCAAGAGATAAATTTTAGTCCGAAGCTGTACTAAAAGACAATATATACTGTATGCTGCAGAAAAATCTATTTGCTCGAAGACCATAGCTTTCCCTAAAAAAAATATCAAAAATCAGGAGAAATAGCATGGAGTTCATTTAGATGAAAACCTAATTTTTGCATAGCTTTTGATTGCTCAAATCTCCTGACTAAATGGCCTGCAGTGACCAAAAAAAAAGAGTTATATTCTCACCAAAAAATGCACATTTCTGTGATCCCCTCATTTAGATAATAGCTCTGTGTCTTTTGCTATAAATGTGGAGTGAAGGGAGGGAAGAAAAGAGAAAGTTTTTCTTTCTCCACAAACGTTAATGAGACTTTTCAACTAAGCTACAGAGTGGAGGAACTTAAGCCTCTCTACCTGTTTCTGTTTTTCAGGCTTTGAGCTCTTGCTGTGCCTCAGCTCTCCTCATCCCACCTCTGAAAGGCCCTCAACAACCCATGGCTTTGTCTCTCTGTATTTTTCAGTTTAAGTTACACTCTACCAGGACCACTTTTAGCTTCCATATTTCAGCAGAAAAACAAACAGGAACGGAAACTGTTTGATGTATTTTAAGTAGAGAATGCCAGTAAAATATTTTTTAATGGGGGTACGAAGCCTCTCAGCCAACAGGATGCTGGTTCAGTTCCAACCCAGATGAGGAACAACTAAAAGTTGATACCATCTAAAGGCTATTAAAGCCTTTGTAAAGTGAGTAGCTGCCTAAGTACTGTTCCCAGTGGCCACATCACAAAAGCACACTAACAAGTAAGTCTGTCTTCAGCTTCTTTCTCACAGGTTTCTTGGTAAGAAGACATGAATAGCCATGGGGACCAGTCATCCTTTCAGGCAGGTTATCAACACCCCTGGAGGTTCATGCACCAAGCTGAAATCTGCCCAGAGACTCTATCACAGAATCGTGGTCTGGTATGATGTGCTGCTAGGTTAAATTACATAAATATGTTGATAAGCAGTCACGCCCTCTCACAAGCCCTCTTTGATGGGTAATAAGTGTAAATCCATCAAAATACAACTTTAGAAGGCCAGGCTCTAATCTCATCACCAACCCCCTAAGAGAGTGGATGGATAGACTTGCAGCAGGCATGTGGTCTGGTCAACCCATGTGGGTACCAGCTGTAGGTATGAGCAGTGCCACATCCTGGCAGAGCTGTGCTACAGAAACCTGTGTTGGCCACAGGAAGAGTTGTGCCCAGGGAAGGTACATGGCACAGACCAGCCATTCTTCCCAACCCACATCCACCCTCTCACACAAAAGATACCCCACGCCTTTACAGAAACTCTCCTCCCCAACATTAGCACATTCTTCTCTCCCACAGCTAAAGCTTTATGTGCTGACAGAAAAATAGGCAGGATTTTTCCTTAAAGGAGTACATGTTCAGCTGAGTAAACTCTGATTTACCCACATATCTCTCTGTAGTGCAAAACGAGTGAGAAGGGAAAAGGCGCGGAGCAGAAGTCTGATTCAGGAATATAGGAATACAAACGATGTTTTTATGCATACACACAGACTTGTTTGCTGAAAGTTTCACATGCATCAAATTAAAATAGGTAAAGCAACAAACTCAGACACCGTTTACCCATAGGGAATACACTCAGCCTTTATTTAGCCACTGAAAATTTACTCCTGCTTGTCTGTATCGCTAACTTGCTTGGGTAGACTGATGTTTTGATGCCAGAATACCCGTAGGGTTTCCAGAGAACATATCATAAGATTCACAGCTACAGACACATCCTTGTAACAAAGCAAATTGGACTTACATGGGAGTCTTGTGCAGAGCTGCTCAGCCTACAGAGGACTGAGGGCATTGGCAGAAGAAAGCTTTAGCACCTGAAGAAGTTTGCTGTAAAAATGTGGATACCTGATGCTATGAGATATTCTACAGCTTGGAGGAGAGAGGAGAGTTCAGGATTACGTCCTATGATCATAGGGCAGAATTCAGGTGCCACAAGTCATACCTGATGCTTTCAATCCTTTTATGAGTATGGCCCTGTATTTTTCTGTGCCTTTGACATAGCACTGAAGGCACTTCCCTGCCTCCCAGCGGTGTTTTAAAAACAAAAACCTGGAAGACTGCGAAGTACACACTAGTCACAGGGTCAAGCTTCAGACCCCATTTCTGCATAGCTTGCTTTGTGCAGGGTAGTGGCTGTAAGATCCAAGACTTAAAGATCTCACGTTGTCTCTGTTCTTGTATGATTATAAGGATCTGAAAACACGCAAGTAAATAAACCCCAGCCACATAAGTGGTCCTGGAGAGCTTAGAGGGTAACGTTTCTCCTACTGCGTCGGCACAATAAGACACTCAATAAAGTTGCCTCAGTGCTGAATGACCTGAGCAAGCATGACCTATAGAGGGACACACGTGGCAAAGATGCTTTTAAGTGCTCCTTTTTATTTGAGACTTAGGATTGCTTTAAAGTTCTCCATTTTCTTTTTCATAACGTAGAGTGAAACTTAAAAGTGCCCCAACTTGTAATGAAAGCTGCAACGAATTTTAGCAAATAAAAAGCCACTTAAGGAAAAAAACACTACTGTCCTGGCTGGGAATTTTAATAGTGCTGCACTCACAGCCAGACTGCTTGTAACTTTTCTATTAAAATGTTAAATCGAGAGCATTAAACAGCTTCCAATTAAGGGGTATATTATCACCTCGATGCACAGGGAGTTTCACACGTAAATCCCTATGTATTAAGAAGAGAATATACCCTGTGGCTTTTTAAATAACAAATAAAAGTTAAAAGAGATTTTGCAGGAGGTAGAAGAGCCATGGAAAAGCTTATACTTTGACACAGTCTGAGTGGAAGAAAACGAATGTTTTAAACTGTAGAGAAAGAGTATTTATTTTCTTCTTTTTTCTCTACTATTCCCAAATATTTCCACTGGGACCTACTTACTAAGACAAAAGTCTAAGTATTCCATAGGACTGGAAGTAATGATTTTTGAAGGACTTTCATATACATAGGCTGGAGGTGCTATTGGTCATGTCTTGTTAACACTGAGGGCATCATTCCCATTGCCACAGTGCCTACTCTATGAGTCAAAGCTCATTTTTCTAAGGCAAAGGCAAATCTGTTAATTAATTTGAGTTAATATTATTTAAAAAAGTCAGAAACACTTAAGAAATACCCCCTTAGCATTTCTCATGTTCCTGAGGGTCTTTTGAAGTAAGATGTGAAGAGCTGGAAACCTCTCAGTCTGTACACATGCTTGAAATTTTTCAGTGTAAACCAAGGGATTAACACACACTTGGAAAAATCAGACACTACTGACCAAGTTCGTTAGCAATTGTTGTATATGATTAAAGCCAGAGGCAGTTAAATCAAGGCTGTTCACTGTGGTCATAGTGACACCAAAAGCAAGTCCATCAGCCACCTTACCTCTTGATCTGTGGTAATAGCTCAGCTGTCTCGGTCAGGTCAAGGCAGGGAGGGCACAACACACCAGTGAGAAGAGTTTTCAGACAACATGCTCGTGGATGGTGAAGCAGGAGAAACATCATGGACTGACGCTTAGTCCAGTGCATCTGAGTGGCCACTTATTCATGTTAACCATATCACCTTGGTGAAGACACCTCACAAATGGCTGCAGCCCAATAATGCCTGTAGTGAAAAATCCTAGCTGATGTTTGTGGCCTTCCGCTAAGGAGCTACAGCAATAGCTGTAATGTATGTGGATCTCAGCTGTTTAAGGTAGACTTCAAATTCATGCAAGGTAATTTAAAATATAGTCAGGCTTTTTGCTGTCAGACTAGACAGATGAAATGCTGCTGGACCAGCAGGAGGAAGTTTGGCCAATGTTTTGAGCTCCTTGCCGTTCAATTAGGCATTGCAGACAGACAGGGTTCATGCCACCTGGTCAGGGACCACCTCAGAAGTTCTAAGTGCCATCCCATTTCTGTCCTGCTCTTCCTCCCTTGTGCCACAGTACTACACATGAAGGGCTCACACACCTGCATGAGGGTCGTTGAAATGAATGGTCTCTCCCACTGTAAATTGCCCTTGGTACACAGACCTTCTGGGATACTACAGAATAGGTGCCTACGGTATCCCATGATATGGTAGAATTAGTTGTGAGTTCTCAAAAGAAAAACTTTACTTTTTACACCAATCTGGGACTGGTCTTGAGTGAAGTCTTGGTCTCTAACCACCAACAGAAGTCACTGCTCCAATAGCTGGCAAATACAAGTGTAGGAGCCCAGAGGATATTTTGATCTTTTTTGACTCTTTTTAGTTCATAGAAGCCAGCAACCTCCTGCACTTCTTTGAAAGAGGCTTCCTCACTTTGATGGAGTTCAGGCTTCTAAAGGGTTTGCTGAAACAGTTTTAGGAAACAGCAACTGATGGAAAAACAGACCGACAAAAAGCTCCTCCTTAGGGCAGCCTCCCAGCCAACATTTGTTTCAGTAGGGCCAGGTGGTGACCCAAGTTTTCTTTCAGCTCTTGCCAGAAGGAAGGCCTTGGATGCACAAGGGACACAGCACTGAGACATCCAATAGAGCTTGTTGGGGTGCACCGAGATGTGCTTAGATGATGCAGCTTGCTGGGAGGAGGGAGGTGCTGGCAGATATCTGGCCTCCCTTTGTACCCAGCTCCAGCTATGCTGCTTTACTATGGGAGATGAGGAAACATGGCTCCTTGCTGCTGTAGTTGTTCTCCTTACTGCTCCATGTTGCTTCCCCAACCCAGCTGTGCTCTGGCTAGACGGCTCTTGCAGAACCTAGTAGGAAGGAATGCTTCTCACAAGCACTTTCCCTGCACCTCTGCTGCTCCTCCTGCACACAGCTGGCCTGGAGGAGCAAAGGCAGGAGCATGGCCACCTTCTGTGGCAGCATGAACATGCCTCTGCAAGCCATTGCCTTCAAAGGCAAAGGAGCCAGCAGGAGCCACCGCTACTCCTCTGACACTTTCCTCCCTAACAAGCACCCTCTGAGGAGCTTCTGCATAGGATCCTGTACTACAGAGCTGCCATGACTTTCTCTGCTGTTCCAAAGGCAACATTCGTCTGGTCCTGCTTCGCCCCTTCACGGGACCATTGCGTTTGGAGATTTTTTCCAAGTTCCATCACCCAAACACAGCTTATAATTTCCATGTTAATGTGGCATTTCAGCAAATGGTATGAAGAAAGAAAAAAAAAGCATTCAGTTGCAGGTCTCGGATGGAAGCAAAGGAGGCTACCTAATTTCATATTTATATACCATATGCTTGAGAGTAAAAAGAGTGGAAAGCTCCCTCACTCTCTTTCACCACAGACTCTCAAGGAATGTGGGATCTCTAAAAGCTTTGTCATAAATCCTTGGGTTTGCCTATATTATTCATCAAGAGTCACTATTCATCCAACAGCTTCGAAAAACAAGATACACCAACACAGACCAAAGTAGATTACTTTAGATACCTGATTTTTCAAATCATGGCTTTAGTCTGTTCCCTTGAGATTTTTACTAAGATAGGCCTCTCCTCTCCTCTCCTCTCCTCTCCTCTCCACTCCTCTCCTTTCTTCCTTATGGTGTTTCTTTATTAAGTAAGTGCTGGCTATGTCCTGTGAGTTTAGGGTGGACTGTTATCTACCACAGTAATTCACAGAATCTGGCATGTACCAGATGAACAGTATTGCATGGTTTAAAGCGAACTCTGTCAATCTTTGCCATTGATATTAAACAAAAGTCAGGATTGTTGAAGCATATGGGTACATGGCCTCACACACCGGTTAAGCCTTTGTTTTGAGAACACAACTGCTGTTGTTGAGCATTCTGAAAATATAAGTAGTGTGCTACAGTACACAGGGAATCACAGATGTCAAGGGGAAATGATGTGTGAAAGCAGTGTACGTTTAAAAATGCAGCACTACTGTACCTTCTTAAAAGAAAAAGAAACTTTCCTTCTTCTCCCTCCTTCCCCCTGTTGCCAGTTAAAATGAACTGTCAGAGCCTGGATAAAGATACAAACAGGATTGCATACCTTACCAAGCCTACAGTGACTCTTAGACTTTGATCTAATTCTATTTGCTGCTTTATGATGCATGAAGCTGTCAGATAAAGAGGTGTTCAAAAAAATCCACTTGAGCTGTCAGGGCTGACAAGCCCTGTGATGGATTACAGAGAAAACAAAAGGGTTATCACCTTAACCACAAACATTTATATCTTTTTTTCATAAGGGTGCTTCAATCAACATGTAGTTACCAGGGTGCAGGTTGTTGTGAGCCTGTAAGAACACAGATCCAATGACACATGTTGAAACAGCATTTAAAAAGTACAACACACATGCGTTGGCACTAATATGCTGCTGACATGGTACAGTTGTGCTTACTTAGATCAAAGATAAGAACCCTATAGTTTTCTATATAAAAAGGTCTCTTTTCTGAAGAACAGATTTCCCCCTCCCCACCCGTCTTTCAAAGATTAAAGACAGTCATAACAGTCTGAATGGGGTTTAACTCAGAAAGCCCAGTACTTAAATATGCCCATATGATTAGTTACACAATAGAAACTTCAGCACAGAATGAAGAGCAGTTAGCATTTGGCTCATGTAGAGGAAACAAAAAAAAATTGCACTCGCTCCTTTTTCAACATCAGAAAGCAATCTCATGGCCCATTCATCTACCATCTCTTCCCCCTCCCTCGCCAAATTCTATCAGTTCTTAAAAGGCCACCGCAACAAACAATATTGGACCTGAAATTTGTCAAACAAAGCTAACACTCTACCTCCAGAGCTGCATTTTTGACACTCTAGTGAAAAGAAGACAAAATACATCAAGATTCTTACTTGAGCAGATAATACAGGCATTTTACCTGTGATTTACACCTGGGATCAAGATTGGACGTATTCTCTTTTGGTCAGTGCATCCATATACTGAGAGTGACCAGAGGTTATTCTATAGGATACTATGATCACGTTTAATTCTTCAGTGGTTGTTTTTTCCCCCATTTAGTGATTGTGATAACAAAGTAGGCTTAGCACTATCCCTAGCTGAATGGATTAAAAAAGGAATTTGACAATTTATGGTGGATAAATTGTCTTGTAGCTACAGAACAGGATGACCCTTATTGAAGAAGCCGAGGAAGTCTTCAAGTCACAGGTTGCTGGAACCTGGGAAAAGTGCCAGGAAAAAAATTATTCCGTGTTTGTCCTACTTCCCCATCTTTTCCTAAAAAGGCTGCTACTGGCTACTGCCTACATGGACGTTTGGTCCAACCCCCTTATACCTCCCTGGTTCTAAATAAGGGAACTTGTATCCCCAACAGGAAGATCTTTGCCAGGATATACATGTAGCTTATGTATACCATACACACGTATGTATGTATGTCTATAGCCTAGATGGAGCCTGCCAAATTAGTAATGAGCTATAGAAGTTAATGCAAACCTTGTATATGGAACGAAGGTTAAAGGTGAGGCATCTTCACACATCATCTTATGCACAGGTGAATTTCTGATGTGCTGGGTGGGAGAAAAGTCTTCATCTTACTTGGCAGGACCCATGTAATGTGAGAAAATCACTTGGATTTGGATACTGGGACAACAATAAAACCATCTTGAACTCCCCAAAGGTGGGTTCTAAGTTTATAATCAGCACAAACGGGTTTTTAGAAAGTAGAAGGAAAAAAACAGAGAATCCCAATAACAACAGCATAGGCCAAGTTCTGTGTTTATGTACAAGGTTATTGCCCCACAGCACAAGAACCTGGGTTATTTCCCCTGTGAAACAGAGCAGACTCTAACACTGGAGTGGGTGTATCAGAGCAAGACAGAAGCAGAGAAAGATGTCAAGCAGAAGTGTTTGGGCCAGGATGAAGAAAGAAGAGGCAAAATGGCAGGACTGAAAAGAATTCTCTCACACAGAAATGGACCACCTGACAATCCCAACAAATCACACTGGTATTAAAGTTCTCCTTTCTGATGGATCTCCCTTTAACACCTACTGTCTAACTAGGAAAAAAAAAAGAAAATGGTCCAAACATGATGCTTACAAAACAAAATTTAGAAGCCCTCTCAAGTGCCTCTTTAGCTACACCAAGACTGGACATGAACTTGATTAGCAGCTGTGGGGAGAGGGAGGACACCATTTCTTCAGTAATTCTAGCAGGCTTTTAAGGCTGTTTCTCAGCTCAGCTCTACCTCTCTGGCACAACTTGCCAAGCACTTATAGACACAAACATTACCATCATTCATTAAACTATATTCCTATGCCATGGCCATCCAACAAACCAATAAAACTCCTTTTCAAAAAGTTGAAAGGCTAGCTGGTTCAGATAGGCCATTATTAGTATGCATGGAGTGTACATTCACAGGCAATAATACAGTGGGAATTCAGCTAGCCTGAGCATAGGCTGATGTGAAGCATATGATATTACTTATGTAGGCATGAAAGCAATCTGCTTTAATATCAGACACTTTAGTGCAAAGAATGTTAGGGTTACCAAAGGTTAAAGACAGGCCGCTGGATTTTTTCATTGCCTTTTTCTTTTTTTTTTAGTATGAGCTGAAAAAATGTGGGATGACTCTTTCGCTTTTTCAGTTTTTGGGGGCTGCTTCATACAATGGTACTAAATGATGCAAGTTAACAACAGCAAGGTGAAAACAAAAAGGCAGAAAGTGCCACAAAGCATAGCATGTAGAGAAAAAAAGAGTATGCAAAATGGCCAGCTGCCATTCAGCTGATGTTGGTAAGCATTGCCCCCAGCTCTGATTTTGCTTGCAGGATTTGAGCATCATCCCATTGAGTCAGGACCTTCAAGGAGTGCTGGATGGAGGTACAGAGCCTCAGAGGCCAGGTTCCCACATGACCATGCTGCCTGCCATCCCTTGATTTCTCACACTGATTCTGGGTGCTACAGATTTCCATGTCACCCTGCTGTCACACATCTGGCCTGGCAGGACAGGGGCAGTTTGCTGCATTTTTCTTACCAGGAGCTTGATGGTCTGTCACATTACCTGGCTGTGGTGTCAGCCAGTGCACCCCATGGGTGCCAACAGGCTGCAGGACCAGGACCCTTGGTAATCTGCTGGCCCATGGTCCCTGCGAGCTCTTGCTTGCATTCCACAATGAACAGCTGCTGCAGCACTTTGAACTTTCACTTTTCCTTTACTAAAATTAAAAACCAGGCACATAACCAAGCTGAGAGCTCCCCAAACCTCAGGTGGGAAGCATTACTGAGAACAGAAGCCAGGCAGGCTGTTTTTCAGAGGCTGATTGCTTTTTCAGAGTGTATTAGCATCTATTTTTTTCCCCAGCACTGGAATCCTTGGGTACTGGGGAGCCTAAGAAAAGAGGGAGCTCTTAAACAGGAGGATAAAGAACCAAGAGAAAGAACAAAAAAGGAACAGAAAATGAAGATGTTTCTCCCATTTTGCTCAAAAGCACAGTTCAGTTTCTATTTTATTCCATGTGCTATAGAAAATTAAAAATGTAAATATTAGGGAGAAATAATGCAAGCCTTTATGAAACCATTTGCTTTCATAACCTACTGTGAAGTGACTAAATCCCCTTTATACTTACTGAGAGCCTTCTCTCAGGCTGTTGCTACCTGTCTGTTAGTCCTCATGCAGGACTGTGTCTATAGTTGACAGTTTATGACACATGCAAAGAAAGAAAGAAAGAGAGAGAGAGGGAGAAAGAAAGAGAAAGAAGGGGGGAGCATGCAGTGAAAGGAAGACAGATGGGCCTATCAGTTATGTATATTGTGACCCACCTGCCAGTCACAGCCCCATGGGAATGTGGCATAATAAATACTGAAAAATGGAAAGTAGGAATTAAACTTAAAAAAAAAAAAATCAACAAAAAACCCCACCACTAACCAAACATATTGAACAAAGTAAATTGTCTGGAAGGGAGAAGTGTAATAAAGATTTTTTTAGGAGCATATAAATCAAAATTTCAAAAGAAATTTGCTAAATGGGGTCTCAGCTCATGTGCAGTCAGTGGCAGGAGGGTGTAAATTGTGGATCTAGAGAGTATGATTGCCAGCACGCCTAGGTATGAGGGGGTTGATTCAATAAATATTCATGACGGCAGCATGAATGCTCTAAGCACACACCCAACCCCAGCAACCCAGCTTGGCTGCACTCCCCCCACACGCTCCCCAGGAGCCTCTGCATGTTCTTGCACTGCCCTCAGTTGAGTCTCACTGCTTTTTGTAGTTGAGTGTGTGTGTGTGTGTGTGTGTGTGTATGTGTGTGCACGTGTGTGTGTGCAGATGTAGGAGCCCAGCCACTGCAGACCAGACCTGACTTACTCCTCCTAGCCCTGTCTCATTACCTGCCTTCCCAGAGCTCAGCAATAAGCTCAGCTGTGAGACCTTCAGCTCATCATGATGATCTAAAACAAATTCACTGAGTGAAAAATCCTTCTTGCTAAGATCAGGAGTAATCAAACACCATTCTTCCTATGCTGTTTCATGAAAAACCTTGCTTCTCTTCTCAAATACCATGAAGTCCAGAAGATCATCTCTTGCTTCTGTTATGCATATCCTTCACTCCAACCCTGAAGGTGTTTCTAAAACTTCATGGAAATTCCATCCACTCTCATGCCAAGCACATGCTTCTCTAGACTCTAGAGTCTCCTCATAGAGCCTGCACATAGACCTGTGGAAAAACATGTTTTCCCCTTTGTCAGGGACCATTGTGCATTCAGAGACACCAGCATCTGCCTACCACTTCATGGTAAAATCTCACATCAGTCCATGGAGGCAACTCTTCCCTGCAAAATGCCTTCACTTAATTAACAAGGACAGGTATACAGTGGCAGAAACACTCTGTTTTCCTTTCTCTTTCTGCTCCCCTTTCACATCTCTGATTTCATACTCATCTTCTGTTTTCTGTCCCTTTCCTATCACTGAAGTCCTTCTCCCTCTCCTTCTTTCACCTCTTATCCATTCATTCCCCCATGAGGCAGATATGCAAATAAACTCTGATTCTAATTTAAGGGCCTCTTTGATGTAGGCTCTATTTAACCAGAAAAAAACCCCTAACAGTAGCTTAGTTTCTACTTTGACCTTTTCACTGCTTTTAACCTTAAGAATTCTTTGTCTTCACATCACAGGCAGGGAGACAGGGCAGTGGTTATTTAACTGTTTTTAACAATATGTGAACTGAGTTAATTACATAAGAGAAATTATTAGCAGAAATATTTCTTTCTCTTTCTGAACAAGGGAAAAACCAAAACCTTCCAAAGGAAGAGAAGTGTATGGTTGGAGAATGCTTTTGCCGTTACTGGGTATAAAGACCATGGGTGGGGGGACCAGCTGGAGGCTCACAGCATCTAATGGGGCTCAGGAACCAGCAAACCAGAGATGGTTTTTTTGTTGCCCCACCTGGGCAAGTGTCATCTGGCTGAACAGCAGTGGGCAAACCCACCTTTGGTGGTGACATCCTGTCAAGGGTTTCTTTGTGACATCTAAGTCCCCACATAGGAAGAAATACCTACACTTGTTCTCATGCTCATCTAACATTTCTTTCTTCACAATCTTTGATATTTGTGATTTTATCTAGCTACTTTTGACCCCAAATGTTATTAATATATGAATCTAAACTTTTGAGGGTTTTCACTAGTTCTGCACAAACCCTTGATCCAAAATCAGTAGAACACCACCAGCTGAGTCAAATGTATCTTGGAACTACTCACTCTAGGATATGCCTGCACATGAAGCTGGTCCCCACTTTCAGCAACATGTTAGGGTCCTGACTTTGCCGTGTGGCTTGAATAGTTAGATCAGAATTTGGCCCAGTTGGCTGCTGGGGATGGTCCCCCCACAGACCTCCACCATTAAATACAAGAACCTAAATATCAACTGTTCCATGTTAGTGATGATGTTTAATATGCATTATAACTGCAACTCAAATACATCCTACAGCAGACTAATGAGATGACCGCAGAAAACACTTTCTCCTGCAAAAGCAGTAGCTAAAACCACATGGAAATCAATGGTGTTGGAGAAGATTGACAGAGCCAGGTATGGAAACTGGAGAATTTTACTGGAAAGTGGTGGCAGAAGCATGAATATAAAGGGTGTACAAACCTCTGCAGGATGTAAACACTGAGAATGAAATTATATTTGGGCTACTTAAGTGAGATGTGTTTTCTAATAAGATAGATAGAAATAGACACTTAAAGTGAGCATCAGTTGAAAGCACTGAGACTGTGGAATAGATTTTCAAAGGAATTAAAAGAAAAAAACCCCATGAAGTAAAGGCATGGGAACAACCACTCTTTCATGAAGGGTGAATTAAACAGGTTGATGTTTTTTCCTATACACAGTGCTCAGGCTTTGAGGGTCAAATTTGTATGGGTTGCACAGTATCCTTTCCAAACATGATGATCAATTAATTCATTCTGTAGTATGTTTTGAAAGTGAAGAGTTGCAAACACTGCTGTGCCTGTCACCAACTTGCGGTTATCCCATTTCATGTGGTTCATGAATTATCATTTCTCTTTGCTTCATCTTTACCTTATAATCAGAGATTGCAACAGGAAGTGAGACCTCATCCCGCATCAGCTGGCAGAGAGAGTGTGCGCTCCTGTCTTCACCCTGCCTCATAGCAGATCTTTCTTGATCAGCCACTTCAGTGTATGTCAGTTGTGCCAGTGTCTCTCTGATGAGACAGGAAGATTATTGCATCTAGGGAAAAGGTGGCCCATAAAAAATACTCACCAGTGCTCCACAAGCCAGTGGTTTCCCTATTGAAGCAGAGTGATTTACAGGTGATGTGTGCAGCCTGGAAGATTAATCTAAGTATCAGCCTGACAGTTTTCACACTGGATAAGAATAAAATTGATGGATGAAAAAATGTAAAAATATGTGCTGCATGTTTAATATATTTTCAATCTTTCCAAAAGTATACGTAGGAAATCTTTATGCTCCTTCCTTGGAAGAAAATTATTATTTGATCCTTCTTTAAACTACCAGTACTGTAAGCGGACATCAAGATGGACACCATAGATGTGACACTTTATTAATTAATACTATCGCTAGGACCTAAGGGACTAATGCAGCAGGTGAGGTCACATCCAAACCCACATCTCTATGATTCTACAGTTAAATCCTGATGGTCAGGAGACAGAACCAAGTGCGATCCTCCAAATATACATAAAATACAAAGGCTTAGGACTTAGGAAACAACTCAGGGGGGAGGGGGAGGAAGGACTGGGGGAGGGGAAAAAAAAAAAGAAAGATGGCTTGTCACTTATCAAACCTTTACATTAAGATGTGGTTTCACTGAAGAAACACAGATGAACCGGAAAGAACATTTACAGTGCTAATACAGCAGTAGGCTAATACAGTAAACCTAGTGACACCCAGGGCTGAAGATGAAAAAGTACAAGGCAATAGATCTTGGGACAGATAAGTCACTCTGTCACATCTACTCTTCATTTTCAGGAAACAAGAGGAAAAGACTACACTTCAGATTTTATTGACTCTGCGCTCCATGCACTGTCTCTGCTTCACAGAGCAACACTTCCTTTTGCAGGTCCTCAACCAGCCATTGCTATGCATTGAAGAGAATAGGTTAACATACAGCCTATCCCAAGATGTGTGTCCATCCCAGTCTGGGTTTCTCTACACCAGCAGCCCAGAGGCTGCCCATAAATGTTATCGTCGTGGGTGTACAGCCAGCCACTTATGATACAGAAGTTCAGTCATGTCTGGAGTGCTTTTTTTGGAGCACAGAGGGTTCTGCAGCTATATGTCTAGTAATATATCTTCATGCTACTCGGGCCTCAGACCATCCACAATCATGCTTCTAGAGCTGTACAGCTGTTATTTGGGTGGGAAGCAGGACAAGCAGGAGACAGAGTATCCCACATTCACAGTCACTTCTGAACCCACATTTCCCCACTAGTATAGATTGAAAACTATGAAAAATACTTTGAAAAATATTCTTAGGGGAAACATATTACTCATAGCTTTACAGTTGGGACAGTACTCAAAATTAAGATTGAACAGGTAATTTGTAAATTTCATTCCTTCTCTCTCCCTTCTTTCCTCTTTCTCTTTTCTTAGCTTTTTCTTTTTTTTTTTTTTTTTCTCAATTCTGTTGATTATGGAATAATAAAGAAAACAAGAGTTAAAAGGAGTAAGTATTGATGAGCCGAAGGGAACACTGAATACCTAGTTTCATTTGAAAAGGTAATCCTAAAACCTCATTTTCATTATTATAATTTTTGCCCTCTTTTCAGGCCTGATTCTGCAACTTTTTTCATATGCACCACGTTTAAACTGCTTGTCATTGACCCAAAAGCCCTGTGAGATGCCGATCCAGCCTTCATCCTAGTTTCTTGGAGAGGAGCCAGGCACTGTTTTGTAGAGAAACCTCATAAAAAATGAGACATCTCACCAAAAGCATTTTAACTCCATCAGGGCAGAAATTAGGTGGGATAATTTGCCCCACTTAATGAACTGCCTTATCTTCCCTCCTCTGTCAATGATGTTAACTTTATTCCCCATTTGCTTTATTCTTTCATTACTTCTTCAATATTCTTTCAGTGTAATCCCTTATGCATGAAACAGCCTTCCTCACTTTGGTAAATTATTGTACCTTCCTCCTGATTCTTCCCAATGCTCATAAGTGAACTAATCAATATTTCAGGGACAAAAGTTTTTCCCATTCTTGAACAGCTAAGTTAATTGTTCCTTCTGTATCTGTTGTCTTTGTCTTTACAGCCCTTCAAAGTTGGCTCTCCCATGCAGCTTGCCAAGCTGCCTTTTGCTGTTGATCCATGAAACCTTTTGATGTCTGGACCATGAAAATTTGTAAGACCTTGGAGATTCCCTTCAATACTACACAGAGGCTAGTACACCCTGTATAATTTAAAGAACCCCATCAAGTTCATATGTGGGGCATATTAAAACATGACTATCCTAAAAGATCGCAGTGAAAGATCACAAGAATCATAGAACCATATGATGGTTTGGGTTGGAAAAGACCTTAAGATCTAGTACCAACCCCCGTGCCATGGGCAGGGACACCTTCCACTAGACCAGGTTGGTTAAAGCCCCATTCAATCTGGATTTGAGCAATGCCAGGGATGGAGTATTCACAACTTTCTTGGGCAAACTCTTCCAGTGCCTCGCCACCCTCACAGTAAATAATTCCTTTATATTTTTTCCTGTTTTCCCAGCTTGTTTACTCTGTGCATTTAAGAATTGTTTGTCTCAGCTTTATGGCACTGTTGGCAGCAGGCTTCCCTTGGTTTAGCAAAAGGAGTATTAAATGAAACAGCAGTAGGAGAGCTAAAACAGAAAGAGAACAGGCCATGGGCAGCATGCAGCGTATGTAAAGAAACACATGGGAAAAGGAGACCAGCACCAGTATGGTCCAGGTTTCTGGAAAACCAGAAGGTTTGTTATTCTGCAAATGAGTAAATCTGGAAGAAAAAGGTGCTTGACTTGGACAACTGTTTTGTTTGAAATTCACCCCAGTCTAGTTGGCACATTTCTCTTACTAAATACTACAATAACTGTCAGCACCAGCAGCATTACGGATGCAGGAAATTTCAGTGGAGCTACTGGGGTAAGTAGCTGCAATAGGCTTCCCCAAGTCCCCAGCACCTGGAAAGGGTAAGCCATTAATCATCAGGCACACAGCCATACCAGTTCTGGTTCGCCTGGTTTTGTGAAGCTAGATCAGAGTGATGGGAGCTTCAGTTGTCTTTGCCCCTTCCCCACCCCACCTCAGTTCACAGCTTATAGAGTATGACAGAAGTATACCTTAAATCTCTAGCTGAAGGATTAAAGCTTTGCAAACCTCTTAAAATCAGCCAGACTGCTCTAGCACTCATTAAAACTTTTACCTCATTTCAAGCCTGGGTGCCCCCCAAAACTGGCCTAGCAAAAACATGCATAAAGGAAATCTCTTCATCTCACTGTAATAGAGGGGAGGCTTGTTCTGCCTGAAGAAATTACTGGCACTACCTTGAAAAGTACAGGAGAAACGTAATGGGACGTTTGCAGCAACTTACATGAGGAAGGTACTGAGGTGATTGCTATGTCCTGTACTGCACACTGGGGAAATAACAGAAAAGGCTCTGAGCTTGTAAAGCTGAGCTGGTTTCCTAGTAAGAAAACAAACATAGCACTTCAACTACAGCTATCATCGTACCCGGGTACGTACAGACTGATTGCACCACACCTCCTCCAAACACTTCCTCCCTGCAGACCTCTCCCAGCTTGATGCAAATTGCTGAATATTTTCCTCTAACAACTTTTATTGGCTTGATTTGTGTGCCACCACCTACTGACTTACCACAGCCAGAGCTAGTTAGTGCATAGCTTAATCTATGGTATGTCCATAATGCCTGGCATGGTGGCCTTGGCAGAGCTGTGAGGCTTGGCACATGCTATGGAGCTGCCACAGATCCCCTTTCTTTCCTTGGAAAGCGTCCCCAGATACAATAACAGATGTGGGAACAGCACTTCCAATATGCTAGTTCCTTGCCCCTATCTCTGACTCTACTGAGCCTGATCTCACACTGGGGAATTTGTTTCTGCCTTTTTGTTAAATTAATCCTTGGAGGGTAGGGAGATTGCCCTGGGAGTTGGTGTTGCTCCTGTCTTTAGTGCTGACCATGGGCACACATTCACATGATCTGTGCACACCAGCATCTTGACATGTCTGGGGTGCTTCCTGCTTTTCACCACCCTTTATTTGTGTTTGGTTTTAATTCTGCAGCTGTCCTGTGGTTATTTGATGCCACCCACATCCCACAGAAGGTGGGACTGTTGCTGTCATCCTCTCCTTGGGATCCTAACCAGCAGCTGTGATGCTCCTTAGGGCTTCTTCCTGAGGCCAAATAAAGCTGCTGGTTTAGTCTGTTGTTTTCTTACCCCTGTTCATCTGCCCCATGCTGGTCTACAGCAAATACTCCTTGTACTGGACAAGTGCTTTGCCCTGTAGAAGCACGTTATGCTGGGACAACCACAGGAGTGTCCAGACTGTTCACCTTTTAAAAACTAATCATCTACCATCATGTTTTTATCCCCAAAGAGATGGAGAAAAAGAGAACAGGTTTTAGCTTTTCTCAGAGCCAAAGCAGCATCCCAGAGAGCCTTGCACCACTCCAGGTACACTGTCAACCAGACATTTACTCCCTGACCCACAGACACACACCTCGGTTACATGAAGTATGCCTCTATCTTCAAGAACAGAAGAAATAGGTCTAGCTCTTTAGGTCAGGTTTTGGGGGGCACCTTTTACAACCCAGTCCAGTATAAAAGTACAACATCCTGTACACGCTATTTATATGTGCTGCCAGGTAACAAGATTGATTTAAAAACATGTAGGAAAAAAACCCCACTTTTGTTTTAATTGCGTTTAAAAGACTCAACATTTTCTTCTTCCCAGTCATCACACAATCACAGAATGGTTTGGGTTGGAAGGGACCTCAAAGATCTTCTAAGTACAACGATCACTTAGTTCAAATCCCCCTGCCAGGGACCCCTTCCACTAGACCAAGTTGCTCAAAGCCCCATCCAGCCTGGTTTTGAACACTTCATAGTATGGAAGTTTACAATTAAATTTGAAATTATCAAAATTTATGTGTAGCCTTAAGTATATGTAAGCAATCATGTTTAATTAAAATAGTCCTTAAACAAATATACAATTAATGCTGTTTTAAAGTCAAGTGGGTGAAATTAAGGCGGTTGCTGTCTGAGCACCAAAACCCAGCTATCGAAGCAATAAATGAGCTCTTGGCAGGGTCAGTCTTTTCTGCAAGTGCCAAGAGGAGAGTTTCTTCGTTTCAGTTTACTTCAACATCAGTTCCAAATAACTGGCTCATGCAAACTGAAGAAATGATGGCCAGCTAAAAACCAGGAAATCTTGTTTTCCTTTTCCTGTTAAGAATACAAATAATATGTAGAAAAGCATAAATTGTTATTTCTAAAATCTGAAAGGCCAGGGATACACATAAACGATCAGCTCAAAACTTTGAAACACAAGACTTGCTGGCAAGTTAACTGATTTCCTCCCAGCTGTGAAGTGATTCATTGGCCATAACTTTGACCACAACAGCCTGGCTGGTGTCACACTGATCCCCGATGCAGCTTTCATCCTCTCCCTTGGCATTTCCATCAGCTTTGCTGTTTAGAGTCATGTGTCTGGGCTAAGATGTGCTTATTACCACAGTTTCTCTGACAAGCACATCCCACATAACACTCATTTCTGGTTGGGAAGCTTTTGGCTTACACCTTCAGAGTTAAAAGCAGACCTCAGAATCTACCACAATAACTCCTGATATCGCGGTCAATTGATGGTCCAGGCTGGGACACCTGGCTCACTACTGGCTTGTGTGACTGGGTGTTCTCTGCAGTCACCATTACTGGGCTGCATGTGGGGTACCTGCACGGTCTCGGAAGCTCAGAGATCTTCAGTATTCTTACTAGAGACAACATCAAAAAGAACACATCATGGTGTGATGTGTAGAGCAGTTTTGATCAGATACCGCTGGACTCAACGCATAACCAGAATAACAGCATAGGCTGTAGTATTTGAAGTAAGGCCAGAACCTGATGTCAGAAATCTGAGTTGGACTAGGTTTTGATACATCATATTTGAGGAGTTGGAGAAAGTTTTTTAAGTCCGAGGTTGTCCTAAAGGAGAGCCTGTGGCTTGATTTTTCACAATTGTATGGAAAAAAAATATTTTTGATGATTATTTTATGTTTTAGCTGAAAAAAACCCACCCCAAATCCATCTACTGAAGATGCTGAATGCTTTCCTGCCAGTAAGAAAGAACTAAAGAGTCATCAGGGGTTTGTTTAAAGGAAAACCCGAATGCTTTTATTAACATAAAATTCCATTAAAAATTACATGCTCATTTAATAACAGCAATACTTCTTTCTGGCACCTCACCCTTAAATCCTTTTAAAACTTGCAAGACTCACTTCTGTAGTGGACCCATCATGCTATAAGAACAGATTATGAAGGTCTCAGTAAAGAAAATATAGTTTGGAGGTTGCAAGTAATTATTTACACCGTCAAAACAGCAAATTAATTCACTCGGGGAATTAATTATCCTCAGCATCTTTGGCAGCTCTCTTTGAATTTATATTTATGTCATTACCACCATTATTACTCTCTTCCATCAGAACTCTTCTTGACTGAATTTGACTTCTTTCCATGCTCCTTAAATTCCATCACTAAGTGAATCCCTGAACAATGAATGCACTTGCTTATATAAATCTGAGTGTTATCAGTTCTTGAGATTTCATTCCAAGTCTTCTGGCAGTTAGCGCTTTTCTTAAGGCTTTGGTTCTAGGACTCGATTATTTGTGTGGAAATTCCGATTTTAATTTAAAGAAAGGAAGCTTCTAGCCCTCAGGACTGTATGGAAAAGCATGAAATCAAAACCAAAAGAAGGCTTAGATATCATTAAGCAAATGAAAGTGTCCAGGAATGGTTACTTTCAAAAATCATACCATGTTTAAGTCAGTCTCTTGATTTTTGGGGTCTTGGTAGGTGACATCTGGAAGGACATTTGTGCTGGAAGCTGTCGGTCACCATCTTTCAGGATATTTTGTGTCTGTTGTTAAAGTGCTTGCTATGAATAATGCACTCACCTATTCTTGAATTTGAAAATTTTTTATCAGTGCCCTGCAGTGTTTAGTAATGAAATTCAGTTGTTCTTCACCTTCTTTAGATCATCTCTGCAACAATATATTTGAGCACGAAAGTTTAACAGCAGAAATGTCCCAGGACATGGACTTGTAAGACTGCAAGGATTCAGTTTTCTCTCTCCTTAAGAGTGTCTTCATTGTCCCAATTCATTCCCATTGTATGTGCTACAGCAGTGAGGTATATTTGGCATCATTTAATTTTTACTCTCTTGTGCACAATTTACCATGTATATCAGAAACTAAACTGTAAATCCAGTACAGCTCTCAGGATGCTTAGAGGTTTTAAGACTTGATAACACTATTTTAGGTAACAAATGCTTTTTTTAACACTTTATAATATATTGGATACATTCTGGAAAGAGATAAGTTCATAAGATAAGAAAAATCCTTGTGACTTCCTACCTATATTTCTTGTTTCTTTTGGGTCTCTTGAAAGCAGATATCATCAGCCAAACCAAAACAAAGGAAGTGACTTCAGAAACCTCAACCATTGCATGTTTAATTTCCAGCTGAAAGTTCTGCAATTTCATTTTCTTTCCAACAGGAAATCTCCAGCATTTCTGTACATTATTTTGTTCTTATAACTTAGTTGCTCAAGTTTACCCTAGAAAATACCGTTCCCACCACTGAAGGGAACAACATCAAAGTAGGACTATTGTTACTAAGACCCTAAAAAGATCAGTTACCACTTTTAGTCTGGTGCCCCCTTGACAGATCTATTGAAGGCATCATCTGGCAACACATCACTTTTCTGACGTTTTTTCTAAGGTTAATATTTAATGCTCTTGGCACTGATGTTTTTCCTCAACACAAATCAGAATGAAGCTCTCAGCTCATATAAACTAACAGCACATTGCCAGATCTGCCTACAGATCCATCTGAAGTTCTGACTTTCTTTTATTTGAAGTCCCTCATAAGAAATCCTTTCTGCATATCATTACCTACCTTACTTTATACACTACTCTTTGTAGCACCAAAGAAAGATAACAAAGCAATACCAAAAATCATCCCGTTACCACATGTGATAAGACACCATCTGTAAACTTTTAATGTGGCCAGTGTATGTTCATATCTGAACAATCTAAATTAGCAGCTTTTAAAATTATCAGTAAATCAAAGACTCACAGTAAACTTTCCAGCCTTTGTTGTTAATTTTTTTCCTAGCAGAAGAAAATGATGTGGAGATCAGTGTGCCACAGCAACAAATGCAGCAAGGCATCCTGCCGGCAGATTTTCTGGGTTGCGTAGCCAACTCACCTGGGATGGTGAGCACTGACCCAACCTCTGCCCCAGTCTGCTTAGTCATTGCTCTCCCTAGCTCCAAGTTTCCCTGCTCCAAAGCATTTGTTCTGTGAATTAGGGTGCATTGGGCAGCATGTTAATGTGAATGCATAGACACGGCTATGGCCAACTAGTCATGAGCCTGCAGTGTTCATACACTTGTATCTTGTATCTTGCTCTAAAAGGTCACCCAGCAAGCATGAAAAACAGCTTAATCAACTGTTCCATTTGGATAAGAATTGGTGTTTGCAACATCAGTTTACAGCTGCAACAGCACCATCATTTCTTACCATGTCTTCCTCTCCATGAGGCATACCATAATTTGTGGAAGCTGTGAGCGCAGGGGCATCTTTTCTTTAGAAGAAAATTACTAAAATTGATTTTAAGTCATATTTTTAGCATAAAACGTAAGAACAATTATTATAGTAATTTCAAGTAGTATTTATTTTTTGCCCACAGAATCTTGGATGGAACTTTTCTCCATCTACCAAGGAAATATCTTCCTAAAGTTTAGAATTAACTTAGAAAGATTCATAAACTCATGAGACAATGTAAAACCTGAATATTTACATGCACATTATATTTAACAAAACCAGTCACTCGACCAATATTAAACATGGATCCTGAAGAGCTGGAGAATAAAGGATTTAGGCTACTACGTGAAAGAAAAACATTTGGAACAATGTTAGCCCAGGCTCTCAAGGGTCAATACACAATCCATTCTTGGTCCAAAAGCTGTGAGAAATGCACTCGTCATTTTGTCATACATACTTTGACAGAAAGGTCAAAGGAAGAATTTATGGGAATAGTACAGTCATTAATGTGTGTTACAGAGAAAAGTGATCAATCAAACCACAACCCACTGCAAACTCCTGAACTCTGTTTTCTTCTGTTTCAAATGACAAAGCCTTATACAATGCAGTACTTTGCCATCTTCATCATTTGAAGCAAAGTGGCAAAGATAACAAATTTTTTCAAATCCATAGATTCTGACTAACATTTTTATGACATTCTCAATCCAAAATACATTTTCCTGTTTTTCTCTGAACCATGACATATTGCCATTTTTAAAAGGTCATTTCAGCTGACATTCATGAGTACAAGAGAGAGACTTGTTCTCTTGTAAAACATTGCAGAGACTTGATTATTGTTTCACCTCTCAACATTTTTTTTTTGCTGAAGACTGAACCACCAAGCCAGCTATATTTTCCTCTCTGCTTTTCTTATACCACCTATTTTTCAGCAGTGGCCTGATTATCAGAAGTTGAAAAGAGTCTGATGCATGGTTGAGCTGAAAGTCATTTTTTGTCAATAATCCTAATGACCTTTGCAAGCCAATGAAACCCTTGATTTTGGGAGTCTATGAAAAGCAAAGAGAATGAGCCTTTATCAAAGACATAGAGTGATGGCAGAACTGCCATCTTTCCTAAGTTCATCTATTTGAGGGAGATCTTCCCAGGGAGAAACCTTTAACAAAAGAAGAGAGGCTTTCTGGCTGCTAGGAATGTAAACTCATCCATTTAAAAACCTCTCAACAAACAGGACTGTCATGAGAGTGGTAAAGATTACCTGCAGTAAAAAGAAGCCATATTTTAAGTTTACAAGTAACTGAGGAACATGCTAATATTTGCTCTTACACATTTTTCCCTCTAACATTTAGGATATTAACAAAAAAAAAAAGTTTAAACCTGTTTCATAGCTGCCCACTGGACTCTCACCATGGCTTTTTACCCAGAGCAGCCCTCCATTCAGAAATACCAAATGCAATTGACTTGTTATGCCAGAAACACTAATGATGACAAGTGCTTATCTAGCAGTCTTTTGGACAACACATAGCCCCCCTGAAGAGCAACAATAAGCATCAGTACCACTGGCTTCCTTCAGGTTTGTACAGGTGCTTGTGGATGCTGGTAGCTCCTGTGACAGAAAGGAAAGGCAGCGTGTTTCGCCTGCCTGTGTTTCCAGGCAGATATCATAATAAGAGTGTGAGCCTGGGAAGAGAACCATCTTCAGTGCCATGCTTCAAGCAGTGAAGAAAGGGGAAGAAGGAGCTGCTGTGTCTAACAGATTACTTTGTCTCTCCTGCAGACTCCACTGGGGAGATTGCAGCCTCTCTCCTTTCTCAAGGGAGCACAGCTCTATCCAGCCAGTCAGCCTGTGAGGACATAACAGTGATATTCAGCCAGTGACAAGCATATGGGGGATGAATAACTCAAGCCAGATTTATAAATACATCACTTAATAAAATATATATATACCTGTGCTGTTGGAAGTAAATTCAGTGCATAGGTTGAATGGAGATGATGACTATATCAAGCATAAACCTCAAATGAATAAAAGCCTCATCATAAAGTATTTTAGACAGAAAAAGCTGGAGGACCCAAGTGGACAACAAACTCAGCCAGTGTCCACACAGCATCTTAGAAGATGTGAAGGTTGACAGGACTCTGGACTGTACGAACAACATTAGACCACACGTACAGTTTTGGTCCTTCCAGTACAGTACAGGCATGGACAAACTGGAGCGGACTCAGAGGATGGGATGCTGGGGGCTGGAGCACTTGTCCTGTGAGGAGCTGGGCTGGGTCAGCCTGGAGTAAGGGCGCCTTTGGAGGCAATATAGTGCCTATGAGCAGTCACCAAGAAGAGGGAGCTCAGCTCTTCATAGTGATGCATGGGAAGAATACAAAAGGCAATGGGCAAAACTGCAACCAGAGATACTTATCCAGGGTATAAGGAGAAGTGTTATCCCCATGAGGACAGTCAGGCAGCATTGTTGCCATGAAAGGCTGTGCTGTTCCCATCTCTGGAGGTTTTCAAGACCCAAACAGACACATGCCTGAGCAGGCTGGTATGGCCCCACAGATGGCCTTACTTTCAGCAGAGGTTTGGAGTGGACACCTTCAAGGTCAAACCTGAATTATTCTGTGATTCTTTGAAAGTTAAAGGATCAATGAATCATCCCAAAGTTTCATCTTGAGCAATACGAAAATGTTTTAGTAAAGGTTATATTAGAGTAAAAAGCTCTTGAGGGCAAAAAAAGGGAACTAGACTCTCATTCTAAGACTATATATTCAAATTTCAAATTGAACTGTATATACTAGGGAGCAACAAGTGAACAGAAATAAACAATACCTGCTGCCTCTTTCCATTCAGTTTAAACTTTCCCAGATGCCTAGGTTAGAGGTTACAAGAAGGTACCTTCACCACAGGGAGAATGACTTCTGCTTTTATTCCCTTTGAAAACACTTCCATCAAAGCTGCTTCAAAGCCCCAAAATACAAAAAGAGAGATTTGACAGGAAAACGTGAAGATGTCTTTGCTTTCTTAGAAAAACAAAGTACCTGGCTTCTCTGGTCTCTATAGCAACAATCGGCAAATACAATTAGTATTAACAAGAAAACATATAATCTTGGGTGATTTTTTTATCTTAACTTACTCTTTCTTATAACTCATTTTAAAGGCCATTCCTGATATTATTATATGTCAGCTCTTTATTGCACTTTCAGGAAACTCTATGATTCACACTCATTCCTGGTATAAATCTACTGATTCACACTAACAAGAGTAGGTATGTCTAAGTCTATGACAAAAGAGACAAAAAGATTTTCTTTAAAGTTGCACAGCAAGGGCTGCATGCTCATGAGAGCATGCCACTTTGAGGATTATTTATCACAAGCAACAGACTTTCCAGACTGCTGAGCAACTTTATTACAAGCGGGTACATGCCAGTCGATTTCAGTTTTACACATTTCTCCCGCATTGTAACAAGACTAAAATGATGTGATAAACCTGGCTTGGCACACTGAGCCACCAGAAATATCCACAGCACCGTGGTGCAGCATTTCTGTTAGCTGAAGTCCTGTGATCGTATTGTTCTTCCTTGCCTTTTAATCTGACTTTTCACATAAGTGGCTGGGTCAGTCTCTAAGAGTGAATTTCAGGGCCAGGAAACAGGGTATCTAAAGGAGCTCCTAATACCCCAGGATACAAATCTAATCACCATCTTCCCTATGCAAACACAGAGGCCCTTTCCATGGGAATTAAAAAAAAAGATTTTCATCCTGCATTCAGGCAGATGATCTTTCTCAATGACCTGTACTGGATCACTTATGAACTCCATTGGGAAGAAAAGCATCACACCCTTTCCCACTTTAGCAAGACAATAATGCAGCTAGATGCTCACCCCTCTCTGTTACACTAAGAGTGTTCTAATTACACATGCATGAATACAAATGAAGAAACAGATCCTCTTGTTTATATTCTGGAAATTTATATCATTACAGGTGTTTCCAGTGGAAAGTTATTTAAGACTCAAAATTTGCAAATTTGAGTCATTAAATCCTTATTTATATTAACAGATCAGCTAAAACAGTGGGAGCTGTCTATGTGAATGGAGCTGGGAAGATCCCTGCCCCTACACATCTGGAGAAGTGCAGTTTACATTGCGATTGCTCAGACTGAAGCATTGGTCTTTTCAATTTACATTAGGCTGTGCAATGTTACACATCACCAAAAGCAAACGCAATGGAGAGAGTAGATGTCACCATGTCTGATTTACATTGCACTTGTATTCTCACTGCTTTTGGTAGGAAAACTTCACAAATTACCAGTTAAACTTTGGCAGTGTATACAAGTTGCAAGCAAGCAGCTATATCCATGTCTTGGTTTTGGCTGGGATAGAGTTAATTTTCTTCTTAGTAGCTGATACAGTGCTGTGTTTTGGATTTAATATGAGAATAATGCTGATAACACACTGATGTTTTAGTGGCTAAGTAATGCTTACTCTAAGCCAAAGACTTTTCTGTCTCTCATGCTCTGCCAGTGAGGAGGAGCACAAGAAGCCGGGAGGGAGCAGAGATAGAACACCAGACCCAAACTAGCCAAAGAGGTATTCCATACTACAGAATGTCATGCTCAGTATAGAAACTATGGGGAGCTGGCCAGGAGAGGCTGACCCCTACTCAGGGATGGGCTAGCCATTGGCCAGTAGGTCTTGAGCAATTGTATTGTGCATCAGTTTTTTTTCTTGGGTTTTATTCACCTCTCTCTTTTTGTTATCTCCCTTTTTATTACTATCATCATTATTCCTACTATTATTATATTTTACTTTATTTCCATTATTGAGCTTTTCTTATCTCAACCCACAGGTTTTATCGTTTTCGTGATTCTCTCCCCCATCCCACCATGGTGGGGGGAATGAATGAATGGCTGCATGGTACTTAGTTGCCAGCTGTGACTAAACCACAACAATTCATTTAAAGGCTGTGAAGAATCAGGCCCTCATGTCTCCTACTAATCAGGCTATGTATCAGGTATCCTCTCGGCAGCAAATGGATCATGTAACAAAGACAGAACATGCCTAGTATCTGAGATGAAAAAAAGGTAATAAAGCTTCATTTGTATCATGTATTGGCCCTTTTGGACAGTCTTTGGAGCATTACTGATGTCAGTCCCATGTGCTAGTTGCCTTTTGAAGACCTTCATCTATTTGAAGCTTTTCAAACACTTTTGAAAGAATGTCTACAAAGTCCTGCAAACGCCAAGAGCAGTTGATTTAACACGACTCTAACTAAGGCAAAATGAACTGAAGCAATTTCTCCTGTCCCTGCAGGTACTGAGTTGAAATATTTTATCTGAAGTCTTCAGAACTATCCCATTGAAAATATCTTTTAAGAAGCTTCAGTCTCTTCACACATCAAAAAAGTGTTCTGTGTATTTGGAGGGAGGGGAAAATCCCTAAAATCAATGTTGTTACTGCGGTCCTAATAGGCTCTGCCATATTCCAGGCAGTCTAGTTTTGATAGCGGCAAATTTCATTAAGATCTATCTTGAGACACCATGCAGTTTCAGAATTCTTTAGAAGTCAGAGTTTTCCTTCAAAAACATTTCAAGCAAAGGCTATAAAAATACTACTAGGGGTCTTTTCCTTGATCGCAGTGGTACCTCTGGGAAAGGAGTTATTACTACCTTTGTAGTTTGGTAATAAGGGGCTACTGTCCATCCTTTAAAGTGATTTGAGTCAGACCCTCGTTTGTTGCATTATAACGTGGTGTGTGTGATGTCTGTTTATGGTCTCTGTCTCCTCCCACATAAGCCTCTGCAGACATGTTTCTGCTGATACTGTATTTTGTTCATTTTTAAAGAATCCTGTCAGGTAAGGACATGAAAAATAGAAAAAGAAATAGTCACAAACCTGTAATCTCCATGAGAACTAAGTAATTTATGATTCACAAGATTGAATATATATAACACAGCTAAAGAACAGTATGTGCATTTCTATGAAGTGTGTAGTGCATAGGGAATGGGAATTACTAAGAAAACTTTGGAAAGTCACATTAAAAATGACAGCTTCTAGGCAGAATAGGAGCAGTCTACAAAAAATGTGTCCTCATCCTGGGGGCGAGAGGGGTTGTTATTAATTTACATTACCTTAGAAAGATGAAGACTCCCATAGAGGAAACAGAGAGCAAAAATCATTCCTTTCCAAAAGGCTGTTATTCAAAGGGCACTCTAGGATATTCCAGAATAGTTTTGAAGCCCTTTTTTTTAAAGCAGGTAGCTTTCAGTCAGACTGCTGACCAATTGTTGTTGTATTGTGCTTTCCAGATGCTGCAGCAACTATGTGTTGTGGGGAGATTAGTTCCCATAAAAAAAAATTGGTACCAGCCCATGCTGCAGAATGGCCTCATAGTGCAGACTCCAAAAGAAAAGAAAACCATTTACTTCAGGAATAAATGTGGCCTATTCAAGAGCCGTGGGTCATGGGGGATTATGCTGAACTTCCACCCCCCAACACCTGCTTCCCCACCATCACCACCACTAGTGGGAGGAGAAGAGAGGGCAGGGGCAGAGAACTAACCCATTTTTTTCTCAAGTGTGGGGGTTTTTTGTGTGAAACCTTTGCACATTTTAGCTCTTGATTCCCTGCTTAGTCCCTCCTGCCAGCATTCCCCAACCTGTCCTGCTGACAGACCTGGAGAGGCCAGAGAGACAAAAGCAAGTCTCCTGGGGGAGAGATGACTGCTGTAAATAAGGGCTATGTAGTTGGACTCATGGGGAGCCTGGCAAATGTGTTAGGAACCACTTTCCATAGTCATTTTCTGCTTGGCCAGAAGCTTGCGGCCAGAGCAGATCTTGTCCTGGAAATATTGGCTCCAAGGTGAACTTGTCACAAAAGGCACCTCAGGCTGTGCAGGCTGGCACTGTGGTGCTGCCTGACAATTCTTGCAAACACAAAGTGGTTTATCACCAAGGAAGGTCTATCCTGGCAGAGCACACCAGGCTCCTGGAAGTTCATCTCTCTCCTCCCTACGTATTTTCTTCTTACTCTGTGCCTCCCTTTCAGTCTAGAAAAGCTAGGTGACTCTCACTGTCATTTGTATTCTTTTCCTCATGAGCTCTTCCCAGTAATTTATTCCATGTGTTTATTACTCCCTGCACATAATAGTAGTGCTGGAGTTCCCATATGTCTGCATTATGTCCTCAGTTTCCTATTAAAAATATTTCTCTACCAACTCGTTATTCCTTTCCATAATGATGAAAACCTCTGTCAGTTAACTTCTGCATATCCTATTTTCCAAAGAAGATAAAGCCATCTTCACACCTGAACTAGGTCCTTAATTCTGAGGCTGTTGGTATGGTATGTCTTACACTACACTGCTTCCAGGGAATCATAGCCTGCCTGTAGATAACCCTCTGACACTGAAAACAAGCCCTCACCTTTTTCCAGTGGGACTCTTGTGCATACATCTTCTCCCAACATTTGTCATTTGCAGGCATGGTGGCAGCTTCAGGGGGTTAACCTCTGCACGTGAAGGTAAGGTCAAAGAAGGTAAGGTAAAAAACAAAATAGAATCAGCACAGTGAAATGCCTTGCCAACATTTCTGGTGGAGGAATGAAATACCACACTCAGCACAGGATGGAGGCCAGATTTGGCCACAGATGCTAGCCAAGAGCCCACATAATATTATTTGCCAAGAGGAAAAAATGAAAAAGAAGGAAGTTTGCCAAGGAAGAGTTATGGCCACAGTGATGCAGTAAGTCAGGAAACGTGAGTCAGACTGCTGTTTTGTGCCACTCTTGTCCCTGGGCAGCACTATCAGGGAGCTCTAAAAAAGAGATCACATCCCATGTGAGGCTCAGCTCAGCAATGGTGAGGTTTAAATGAATGCTGAACAAATAGAAAGTAGAGAAACAGGAAAGCACACAGCACTGATGACTCCCTCACAGCAGATACTTTCCCTCTGACCTTAAATATGATGTAAATACAATGTAAATGGAAAAATGGAAATGTCGCCAAAGGGACAGCCAAAGTCTTTATGGGATGCAACAGACAACAAGCATCACTAGCCTACTTTTTCTCTTAACTGTAGGGAAGAAACCAAAATAATGCCCAGTTTTTCTTGCAGCAGTCTTAGAATACATCAATATTAACATCTAGCTGAAATTATTTTACAGGGATTGTTGGTTTTTGCCAGTTGATTTGTCAGCAAAATTGTACTAAAACCCTAGGAACCAGTTGTTGGATTTGTATCTGTTGTTTCAGAGGCATGGGGGTGTTGTAGGAATAGATGCTGAGAAATGACTGTCAGTGAACTGACTGGAACAGAAAACATTGCATTAATGAGCGGCAATTTTTTAAGACATGCCTTGAGCTGTTTTGCCGTGCAATTTTGCTAAAACCATTTGCTGTCTACCTAGAAGAAAATTGTTGCAGTGGGAACTTTCTTTTTTTCATTCATCTGTATTAAAGAAATCATACAAATTTCAACACGCTCTTTTGTATATGTTACATAGCTGATTACAACTCAGAAACTGTATCTTTCCTCTTTTTAACCAGTTTTAAAACGTGAAGTGGTGAACAACATATAAAAAATGGAAAACCACATTGTGCATGTAATTGAAAAATTATTTGTAAGTGAGCTTGTTGTGGCAAATGGCAAGTCTATAGATTGAGAGCAAGAATAGCCCATTCCATCTTTGGATCCTCTTGAATTTTACTTATGAAAATTGCCTCTTAGCAGTTCTTTAGTGGTTTATTTAATTAGATACATTGATTTTTCTTATTTTTTTTTTTTTTGTGGCAGGGAAGAGAAATCATGCTCTTATGAAGTAATAATGAGCTCAGCAGAAAGGTTTAGCTATGATTATGTCAACAGTTTAGAAGTAATCTATATCCAAACTCAATAGAGGATTTCATTTACCTAGAAAATATCCGCGTGGAAAACAGCTTGGTGAGGGCACTAGTGCACACCCAAATCTAGGGTGGATTTGCATACAGTTGAGACAATTAGAAAAGAGAGTCCTTATCACTTTTCTGAAATCAAGCTGAATCACCAGAGTACCCCAAATACACAGGCTGGCACCGGGCACTCTCTGTTCTCATACTTCACAGGGTTTGAAGTAGGTTTCCATTTCATTTTGCTTATATTGCATCAGACAGCTTCGGAAAACCAGAGAGAAATAAACCACAATGCCACAGTAGTGGAGAATATTTTGCTGCATTTTTTTTTTCAAAAGACAGTCTCTTGAGCCAGGCATTTGAATCATAAGGACTTCTGGGATGGGATTTTCACTCAGAGATCTCCATTCTTACGTGGATTAAGAGGATTAAAAACCATTAAATGACCATCCTCCAAGTCCCTAAAGCAGATTTGCCTTTTTCTATCCTCCTTCAACTGGGGCAGACTTGGGGGTAACAAAGTACTGCACAAAAGACTCCCTTAGCATGACAAAAGGTGAAACAATCCACTGAACTGCCAATGTACCAGACAATGAAGTCGGTGCAGTGTACTCAGCTCATTTTCATCAGAACAAATGGTATCAAACTTGGCAATGGCATTGTTCTTAAACTTGAACATGGGGCTCTTTTTTTCCCCCTCTTCTTTTTTTTTATTTTTTATTTTCCCATCCGAAGCTCAAGGTGTCATATTAATTATTTAAATCTTCAGAAGATTTCAACTGTATCCTCCAAGGCTCTGCTCAGTGCCAGAAGGTCTCCAATCTGCATTAGCTTTTGTTAATTAGAGCTGAAACAAGGACTTTGATCTCAATGAATATAATAACAAAAAAAAAGCAAAACTTCCTGTGTGATTTATCTTTTACCTATTTTCTGCCTTTACTGTTTTTCCACTCTATTAGACTTTGATTTACCTTGTCTGAGTAACATTAAACAACTCGGGTACAAAAGAACTTAAACAGCTTCAAAAGCCTGACTGAAATGATAGTTAAATGCTACATGAAGTGATCCTGAGTCTTTAAACTCTGAAAGAAAATGACACAATTTTACTTTATTTTATTTTATTTTTTGTAAGCAGGGGCTGGCGTGGGGGGGGGTGGTTTGTACAGCATGGATGCTTGTCTACTGATGTCAGATATCACAGGTTTTCCTGTTGGGATTGATCTTTCCTCATTAAGAGCCTTGTTTCTAGAGCTATAGTGATGATAGAACAGAAGGCCAGTGATATTCTGCAAGATGTTCCTCATGCATCAGGCTTGCCCTGAGTTTGTAGCGCTGCTTAGATCCGAGGGGGTCACCGTCAGGGCTTGCCTTGTTAAAATTTTTCTCATTAACATTTATCTTATTGAATAGCTCTGAAAGGCAAATTTTTTAAGCCCAAAAAGAAAAACTAGCAAATTTTAGTGTCAGCTGAGGTCTAGTTGTATATTCGCTTGAGCAGGGACTTATCGTTATGGTCCCTTAATATGAAAAAAATAATCAAAGAATATCCGAAAATGCTGCAAGTGAAATCTACATCTGAGATTTACAAGATACATGAGGGTAAATTTTCACTGTGACAGACAAAGAGTTGTGCACACAGCCTTCATTAATAACAACGCACAGTGCTGAAAATGTGCCCTGTATCTTTTACATAAGGCTCACTAGAGAACAGCACAGCCCCAGGAGACTGGTCATTCATGGTTTATCTCATTTTAGGCAGAATAAATTAAAGGATATCTTGTGAATTCTGGAGAGAAAGTAGGAGAGCTGAAGTGAATAGTCTTAAAAATAATAGCTAAGAACTATGATAACCTGCTGGAGGCACCAACTGAAACAAAGGAGGTCTAGAAAGGAACAGGATTTTGTTGGGGAAGTTTTAAAACTGATTCAGTGCCTGAGACAAATGCTGCACTGCGAAGGTCTGGCTTCATCCACAGGACTGGGACAGCCTGGGCAATGACCCCCTCTGTTCACAGCATCAACGTGCTTTCAGCTTCAGATCTGCAAATAGGTTGGGAATTCAATAATAGCCTGATCCATGCCCTGCAAAATCCTATGGCAGACTTTAAATCAGCACCAAGATGTTCCCCTCCAGGCCCTCACTAGAGATGTTCCCACCAAGTCATGGTGGATTTGTGACGTGAACACGCACCCATGGTTGACTAAGACCACTTCTTTTCCTATTTCCATGCCTTTTTTATCTCTTGACAGCCCATTTGGCATAGATTGGTGGTGGCTGGTAATGGGCACGTTTCAGCTCACAGATTCTGGCAGGAGGTTGTAATGCTGCACTGATCGATGGTTTTAGTTAATGGTGCAAACCATAAGCCCCCATTGGTTTTTATTCCTTCTCCTTTTGGAGTAGAATTGGGATGGCTTGGTGGTTGTTTTTTTGTTGGTTTTTTTTTTTTTTTTGGGTTTTGTTTCTTTTTTTGGTTTTTTTGTTTGGTTTTTTTGTTTGGTTTTTTTGTTTGGTTTTTTTTTTCAAAGCCAGAGAATTTTAGTAGTCAACTGGAGGCAAAATTTTATATAAAGGCAAATACTTCATGTCAGGACCATATCTTTGTTTCCCACATGGAAGTGTGCCTGGGAGAGGGAGGGCCCTTAAGCAGCTAAAAGGAATATAAGAATAATGATGTTACTTTTCTATTCCTCTTCCATCTAGAAGCTGTCCAGAGAAAAGGGAGGCATAACAGGTTGCCTTGCAAACATGGACATTCTGTTAAACCAGGACTTTTGATACTAACCATGCTGATCTGCCATTAGCACATATGCCCTGAAAATACTTCCTTTCCTTTCCGTACCCTTCATACCATCAAAGGTTCATGGTTTCTGCAACTTCCCTTAAAGTTTGTGATACTTCAAACTGGGAAAGATAGAGCGGGGCCAGTGGCACTCAGTGAGAGTGTGTAAACTGCTACCTTCCTTGAGCCTCTGCACCCAAACACAGCCCGCATGGTTTTGCTCGTAGACTGAATCCTCCTGACACAGTCGTAAAGGATGGGAGCAATGACTGCACATTTAAAACACAAGATATTAAAAGCATGTAGCATGTAGCAGCCATGCTGAAACTACTGCAGAGGAGAGCGATGGCTGGTGGATGTGAGTCTGTGGCCCTGCTCCATACTTCTAGGCATCCTATCTCCCTCTCTGCCTCACCTTGCTCCAAAAATATTGATTCTGGCTTTGCTTGGCATTCATGTGTCAGCACGGGCTAGTTTAGTTCATGTCAGTGCTATCATAGACATATGCTGGTTGTTTTACTCACCCAGGCTTCTTTGTCCCTCTCCTGGGCTCCATACAAATGTCAATTGTTTCTCCATGCTGTGCTCCCAAGAGAAAGGGCAATAATGTCCCATACACACAAAGTCAAGATGCCTCCTTGGCAGTCTGGGTGGTCACAAGGGTGCAGGAGGGTCAGGCTGCCTGGCAGGCATGTGCTGGGGCTGGGTTGACTGCTGTCGGTGTTAGCAAGATGTGCATGAACCATTGCCCCCTCATAGCTTGTGAGCCTCCACCGTACTCTGCCTGGCAAAGTCCTGCAATAAATACTTCTGTCGTGGTTTAACCCCAGCCAGCAACTAAGTACCACCACAGCCACCTGCTCACACACACACCCCAGGTGGGAGGGGAGGACAATTGGTTGGGTTGAGATAAGAACAATTTAATTGTTGAAATAAAGTAAAAATGATGATGATGCTGGTGATGGTAATAATAGGATATAAAAAGAGAGGAATAAAACCCAAGAAAGACAAGTGACACACAATAAAATTGCTTACCGCCCACTGACCGATACCCAGCCTGATCCGAGCAGTGACTGGTCCCTTCTGGATGACTCCCCCCAGTTTATATACTGAGCATGACGTGCTGTGGTATGGAATACCCCTTTGGCCACTTTGGGCCAGGTGTCCTGTCTCTGCTCCCTGTCAGCTTCTTGTGCCCCTCCTCACTGGCAGAGCATGAGAGACAGCAAAGTCCTTGATCAGGGTAAGTGCTACTTAGCAACAACTAAAACATCGGTGTGTTATCAGCACTGTTCTCAGACTAAAGCCAAAACACAGCACTGCACCAGCTACTAGGAAAAAAAATGACTCTATCCCTGCCAAAACCAGGACAGCTTCTCAGAGCTGCGTACTGTCAAGAAGGACGGGAAATTCAAAGATTGAATAAACTTCCCTAGTGCTGTTCAAAATTCAAGTGATGCCATCCACTGGCCTTCAGAAAACTAGAAACAAACAGTTGAAGTTTGCTCTGACATTTAGGTTTTGGACCAAATATCTTTGCTGTTTACCTCAAGTTGCCTTTGTTTGGCAGAAGTCAAAGCTCTGATGATAGGATGGGCAGTGACGGGCCATGGAGGGTATAGAAAATGAGGACTAATAGAATAAGTTCCAGGCAAAAGAGCAGACAGAGCCCAGGAAGGGAAGGAAGTCAAAGCCACGGACTAGGAAGGAAAATTATCAGCAGTTTTCTGAATGACTATGAAGGTCAGGGAGATTGCATTTATTAATGACAGAGAAAAGGTTGTTGAGACAATGGAGACACAACATTATGCCCATGAAAATCAAAGGAAAAATGCTCATTGACTTTAATAAAAATAACATCAATCCTCAAATCGCTAAAGGTTTCTCACAGGCTGTAAGAGTTCTGTTGTTTTACATAGTCTGGTTTTTAGCACTGAAAAAAGATAGGCACTGTTATTTTAACCTACTTAAATCTTAAATTTCCCCTAAATTCTTCTTTGAGTGGAGGAATGGAGAATCATATTTACTTCCTCGACTTCTTTTAGAGATTATTATTTTAAAGCTTTATTTTCCTATACTTACTCCATTTGAAACTCAGATCATATATCATCTTATTATGACTTTTTACAGCTATTCTTTTAGATGGGCTGAACAGCATTCTCGATTTAATTCAGTACACCTCCATATAAAACAACAGTGGGTTGTAGGTGCATTGCTTTATTTGAAAATTATGTACATGATAATATGTTTCTGTCTGCAGATTGTGTCTGATTTAGCTGACAAAAGATTGCAGCAGTCACTGTGGCCAGAAGCTATTGGAAAGCAGCCAGCATTAATAACAAAATAAATACAAAGCAGAAGCAAGTGATGCCATAAAACACAAGGACAGTGGGTTACACTTTGCTGCATGAAGTGGCATTGCATCATGCATGCAGCATGTCCAACAGGGCAAAAAGCAACCTCTGAGTTTGAACTTCTCACACCACTACAACTGCAAGGGCCACCAGAAGGGGCCTTAGAAAAGGGGACCCTCTGGGCTCAGCATAGCCCTGCCTCCCGAAAACAAATGCTTCATGTGGTGACAGAAGACACTGTGGTGCTAAGACAAGCCAAGAAGGAAAAAGTTGTAACTAAAAGCCTCCATGTAAACAGGATGGCTGCAGAAGGAGAAGTACCTTAACCAAGAAACATTTAATACGAAGATCTGCTATTTTGACTCTTTTGCTCTTGCTACCCATTTCAGTTCCTTTTTTTAAACAGAGAAAAGCCTGATGCCTTGAACTTTGATAGAGCCAACAGCACTGGCTAAAGCTCAGCTTTAAACCTAAGAGGTGTGAAAATGCAGCTTTCCTGTTAGGTCCCCAGAGCAGTGGAGATGTAGTTCCCTCTCCCGGTCCCACTGGGCACCTTATAAAATTTTCTACAGATGCTATTATGGGAGAGAGTGAAAATGGGAGTCCTACCAGCACAAGCCCTAGTACTGTTGCTTGGCCTGCTACTGCAGCAGACCCCTCTGCTCATGTCAGTGGTTTGTAAACTCCAGAGGATGACAGAAAGAGCTCTTCTTGTAGTAAGGATCTAGTCCTCCACAGACTTTGAAATTGAAGTCATGTAGCAGGCTGCTGTGGTTTAAGTCAGCTGCAACCTCTTAATGTCTTCAACTGCCAGACTAGAGTATGAAGCTTTGCTGTGATCTAATCTTAGAAGATGTGCATGATTACACTCAGGTCTTTTTCTTCAAGGACGGAAGTTCTGCTCAAAGTGGTAGATAAACACATTTCTTTCATTAATATGACACTACCAAAGTCACACAACTGCATGGCTTTGCACCACACCTGCTAGGAGGATCCTACCAGCTGTAGTGCTCTCCCAGGAACTGGCTTTGAAATGCTCCTTGGTGCTGGAGGGCATAACCATTTTCTCTGAGCTGCATTTGAACCAGCTTCTCTCCAACCACATCTTTCTGTTTCCATGATAAATGGAGTCAGTGTCTGCTTCAAATGAGAGCAACATGCATTATCAGCACACTGTCCTTATTTTAGCCCGCAGCATTTCATAAAGCCTTCTAGATATTTATTGTTGATATGGAGCAGATGTTGACTTTGTTGAAGTTGCTCAGTTGTAACTGGTAGCACAGTTTGGACCCACTCCTTTACCTAGAGTAACAATAGTCTATCAAAACAACCATAACCAACTTTTCGTTAGTTTTGAATAGCTCCTAGAATTAGGGACTATCATTGCCCCACAAAGTTTGCAGCTGTTGGATGTAGTGTTTAAAGATTGGTGAGGAAAAAATAAGAAGGCCAAGGATCAAGAGGAGACAAAAAGAGGAGACAAAGTAATTCCCTTGTTCCAATGTAGTTAGGATAAGGATCATCATCAAAACCACTATTAGAACAGTCTGATCACTGCCAGTGCTTTGGACTGTGGCAGAAGGGAAGCTTAAGGAAGAGTTTGAGTAGTTTGTTAGGTGTTCTTATTGTGGACACGAACATATTATGGCAGCATGTAAACAATCCAGCACATGATAAAACAAAAATATAAACCAAATAAATTATTAAAATGGACAGTGTTGAAAGGGTGGGCAGCATAGCAGTATATTTGGTTTGCTTTGGACAGCCAATCAGTCAATGAGTAGCCTTCAGGTGTTGTTTTTCCTCTCATTTCCAAGCTATGTCATCAAATCGAGACAAATTCCCTTTCATTTGAGCTGCTTAATGAATTTTATTCGTCTTAAGGAAACCTTTCTTTCAAAGTATCCTGTCTACTTGTTGAGCCACTCAAATTAAGAGCTATTCCCCGTTATTTTACCTTACCTGCAGATTAAGCAGCAGCAGTTCTATTACTCTCCTTCATATGCTTTTTTCTTCTCAGATCTCTCTAAAAGTAGAACAGGTTCCCAGCTTCCAGGTTTCACCTCAGAAAGGCTTCCCTCCATCCTCTTCTTGCTGTCTTGATCATTCTGCGTCCCTCAGCTAACCCGACAGATTCATTATGGCACGTGTCAGTGATCAGTCAAATCACCTGCCATGGGAACATCTCTGTAGTGTCAGATCTCTCTGAGTGAACCACAATTGGAAGTGCCATTGCTAAAAGACCTACAGTGTTTCTGTGCTGGTTCAGGTTCAGGATGTTAAGCTGTGCCACATTCACTGATGACTCCTTTCCTGAGCCTCTAGCCATGCTGGGCCAGACATATGTTTTGGTACCAAAAAAAGTTAAAAAAAGTATAATTCTTCATACTTTTCTCACCTGTACTGGGTACACTGGAATTCTCTTAAAAGAAATGGAAAGCTCTGTAATGAGATCAGAGTTGAAGTCAGTAGACTTTATCACCTCCTTGCCAATGAGTTACCATTACCCGCAAGGTGGGAGGGACAGGGAGTGTCATAGGAGATATTACCCCTCTTAGCTCCTCCACAGATGAGAACTATGTGTAATAGATACCCTCCAGAGAGTAATTCTTGTAGGGTTTGACACATATTTTAAAATGGGAACAATCATGCCCTGGAAAATCTTATTCTGTATATTCTATGCATTGTACACCTTAAGAGGTTTTCAAATTGCTCATTCTTCTAATGACTGAAGAAATTAATAGACACCTCAAGCAACAAAGGGACTAAGTCACTTGGTCCACACAGCCATACGTATAGCTTGTACAGAAAAGGCTAGAAATGTCAGACACATAATGTGTCCCCCCAACCAGCCTTTCATAAGGCAAATAATCTCTCAGAAATAAAGCTTTCAGGAAAAAATATTATTCTTCCTCTGAAAGTTCTCTGCAAAGAGCAGGCATTTTCTAGAATGAGGATTACATCCTTGCAACACATCACTCCTCATTTTTATTCAGGCACTACCTTGAAATCCCAGTCAACAACACAACCCTATTGTGACAGCTCTAGGTAAACTCAGATGGAAGCACTGGTCCCTTCCCTAAGGAGCCCCTCATATGCAACAAACCAAGGTGGAAGACCACAAGGAAGTGTTGTATAACTCTTTTGTATCTTCTCTAGGTTCTTCGAATGTCCTCATCACCATGCAAGCTATTCACTTTTCAGCAGAGACCTCAGCAGCAGGACTGTCACCTGCTGCTGATGGACGCATCTACATTTGCACATGGCTTATTCTTTCTCTCAGATGTTCCTGAGTTTTGGACAGGAATGTGAAGTTTATGATAGCTCTAAGTTTCTCACAACTTAAGCAACAGAACTACCACCCAGTGCAGACTTTGAAGTATAGTGAGCTCAAGCCTTCATGCATTATGGACATAAGGATAAAACAGTGCGGAAGCCAGAACAATAAATGTGTCATCTTGGAAAATTACTACCTAAGTTTCATGAACTGGGATCACAGCATAATAGCTACTAAGCCACTTTTCTCTAGGTCTTTTTTTTTTTTTAATATGGAGCCTATTCTGTCTGGCTTATCCATCCATCCATTCATCCATCCACCCATCCATGCATCCATCTCCATGAAAATACAAACAAAACAAAACAAAACAAAACAAAACAAAACAAAAAAGGCCTGCAGCAGACATGATGTTTGGTTAAAGCCAAAGTAAATTCCTGGTTTTGCCAAAGTATGCATTACTTACTGCATTGGCTGCTGAACACTAGCAGAGTTGCTTCTCCAACTCACCCATATCCATATCCCACTCTTGCCTCTCCTGCCACCTCTGAATTGGGCTGCGTGTTAAACTGTTCCCTTTGCAGTCCTTTTTTTGTGTGTGTGTTTGGTTTTGGTTGGGGTTTTTTCTGGGTTTTTTTGGTTTTTTTAAGAGGTGGAAGGATCAATTGTTCCTTTAGTTGAGGTTCTTATCCAAGAGTTCATTTAACCTGGTTTGAATGTGTTGCTGACTCAGAGGAATTAAGCTGGAAGATAGCCAAGGACCAAAGAGAAAGTTAAGGCACAAAGAAGTTAATATGTTCCCATTGGCTGGTATTGTTAGAACTAGTATTAAAAACAAAAACAAACGCACATGCAAGTCGGTTTCCTCTGCGGTAAGCAGAATGCTTTACTGGGACTTCCACTATGTCATGATTCATTATTTCCTCCTCTCAGCCTAAACGGAGCCTGAAAGTAGAATTAATAGAAATAGGATCTTCATTAAAACTGTTCTTCTGAAAAGGAGCGGATGAGGATAGTGTCTTTAATGGGAGGGTTTTCATTTTAGCACTCTTGCTTTATTTATGGAGCTCTGCACCTGCACATGGCACTTTAAAACATCTCCCTTTTCAAAAAGTCTGATAAAGACAGATATAATATAGTTCAACTGTAATTAAGTAGGCTTCTGTAGGAACAACAGTGGTGAAAGAAGTTTATGTTTCTCCAGACTTGTAAAGCAGTTCTGTAAAACTGCTGAGAAGTAGATCCCTACAATAACCAATATACAAAACTCAAAATTATTTAGCAAGTTTTACATTCTGTGTTAAATTCTTCTTTCCATAAGGAATGAGACATGATCTCTTCATCTGGGAGGGTTACAGTCTACATGTAATAACATTCAGGCTTTGCTTTGTAAGTCAAAGATATGGCACTCCCTATGGAGCACTGTCTGGTAATGATTCGTACTCAGCTCTTGCTTCCACTTAGTGTTCAGACTCTAAGGTGAGAGCTTCTGATCAACAAGATTTTCAGTTGCTTCCTGTTTGGAAATTCATCAGTCAGAGGTGGAAGACAGAGGGAGGCTTGAAATCAACAGGACTTGCCACTGTCACAGCTGAGGTGTCTGTTGTTTTTCCTCTGCAGCCAGTTGACAATAACCCCTTTTTTTCAGGTGGTCTGCATGCTGCACAAGCCCGAGTACTGTGTCTCCAATTAGCCTCTTGCAATTATAAAGGAGTAAGGGCTACTAAATGCATTTGTTTCAAAAAGCCCATCTGAGAAGAGTGCCTTTCTGTATGTCACTTCTCAGAATCCAGATTTTCCATTTCTGCATTGCAGTTTCCCTTAAACATTCGCAATCTTTTTCCGTATCTCTTCAAAAAGAGTGGGTCGCTATTTAAACACAAAGCATTTTCCTTCATTGTTGTCCACCTCAGTCAAGCCCGTGTTACAAAGCACTGCTGGCTTAGTACGGTAAATAAAACAAGGTTTGGTTGCTTTTGTCCCACCAGTCATCAACCCACCTTTCAGTCCCACTCAAGCAGTTGTGAGTGAACTAAAGGATACAGAAGATTATCTTGCAAGACATTTGGCCAGCACTGCTTTCTTTTGGAAAATTAGTTTTGCTTGTTGGATGTGCTGGTCCCCCGTTCTAGTACCCATCTCTACAAGGAAATCTTTTAATTACCTCTTCCCCCCAAATGACAGCTTTCACCACTGGAGTTGAGTTCTTGGATATTAGCAATTGAATAGGAAGCCTTCATACTGTATATCATTTTAATCTTTCATGTTTAAGTAAGCCAGATGGCTTATTATTACAAGCTCTGTTTCAAAAAGGCACAAACTTTCTATCAGAGGATTTGTAAGATGATAGTAAAAAAGGGAGATTTTGCATCACACAAAATAGCCTGAATTTTAATTGCACATCATAGTTTGGCAGCAATTTTCCCGTAATTACCATTCCTGATAAATGAATAGGTGGATTAAATGGATAACTAAAATGGCATTGAAACTTCCTAGAATGGAGATTTATTCTCTAATGTATGGAATAGCTAAGTAAAGTTGTCAGTTGCTTGGGTGTAATTCACGCAGGTTTAACTTTTCTCTTCGGCAGAGAACCTGCTTTACTAGCAGTAAAACCTTGGCTGTTATCAGTTGGGCTTTTTTGTTATTGGTGTTTTATTCTAGCGTTTCAGACATGTCAGATGTCATTTTAGTGTGTTACACTAAAGAAGCTTTTGATCAATGAAGTTAAAAAATAAAAGATGCTTTCATTTGAGCCTTGTCTACGTTCCTTCCAAACACTTAAGAATATCATTCCTGTTCTTTCTACTGAGGGTATAATCTCACAGTCATTTATCCTTATAACATAGCTCTTGTACCCAGTCATGGATGTAGTCTTGAAAAAACCAAAAAGGACAGCTCAGATGCATCGTGCTCCTCCTGCACATGAGCAACAGCAACCTGGAAACCTGTGTGCTTTAAACACATGTAGAAACATGCTAATGTTGCCACATCAAGTGAGGAAGAATGAAACCATTATTGAGACCACTGGGTTGACAGAAGATATATATATTCTTGTTCAAATGTGTCGGGATTTTTTATTAGCTGTGTCATTGAAAAGAGAAAATATAACCTGAAAGTGAATTCATGAAGCCATGTTATATCTATTAGTTCTACCCAAATATGATGTGATGAATAATAAATGCTGCTATTATTCAGCTGGTATAACCCCTCTATAACAATATCTATGATCCACCCTGCATCCTTTGAACTCAAGGACAAAATTCTCAGGGCTTGATTATCTTTTATGCAAGACCAGCATTACACTGTTCAGGCAATGCTTAGATGCCTAAGGTCTGTTTAAATATTATTTACACCTTCTGCGTGGCTTCTTGCCACTGCCAAAGTGGGGTAAAGGGCATTACATGTCAAACAGCATCATGCCATTTGACAGAATGACTGTCACTGACTGTCACTGAATTTGTGATACACAGCGTGTACAGCCAGGTATGACAGCACTACTGAGCTGTCGCTCTGAGACGTTAAGTTCTTCTTTCACTGAGAAGATGTGACAGTGCTGATACATTTGCACAAATTAAGTTTGTATCTTAATCATGACATCCTTTAGTTACTTGGGTGGCATTCATCCTACTTAATTATATCAGTGTAAAGGTTAGGCTAAACCAGCTGTGTGGACACCTGTTAGAGTAAACAGAAGGATTCATACCTCAAGCCATCATTTTTAGGATATGATGAATCATCCTGGGGTGGACAGTGAGTAAAGAGACTGTCTAGATGATTGCCTTAGACTAGCTTCCTGTGCTTTAAGTAGCTAAAACAGGCAGGAAAGTCCGATATACATTGTATCAGGTGTGTTATTTTAGATCTCCAAAGGGGTTGGAGTTTTGTACTCCTACAACTAACAATTAGTTCATGAAAAAATACATATCCTTCTCTCAGAGGAAAGTCAGTGATCAGTAAAAAGGCTAGTTATCCCTCATTTTCTGTCAAATTATTGGCATGTTATTGTGCTATGTGAACATTTGCCATTCAGCATCTCTGTTCTACTTGAAGAAAAGGAGGAAAGGGGAGTGAGCAGAAAATGCCAGGTGCAGAATGTCTTTACTGAAAGAGCAGAGATTTTAGCAGGGTGTCTGAGGGACTCAATGTTGCTTGTCTACCACCTCCTAATAATTTTGGGGTGTCTGGGCTAATTCAAGGCCTATTTGACAGAGCAGGAGATAGCAGCCTCAAAGATGTTGGGTTGCTGTCAGCACCACAAAAGTTGGTGACCAGGCAGAGGACAAAACTAAATCAGCAGCCCTGCAGAGAGCAAGGCTGGAAGAGGAGTTCAACAACATCCCAGCTGCATGGCTGGCAGCCTGGTCAGCACAGGGGCACCCCCAGGCCCACACAGTATAGAGCAGGGACCTGCCTTATCCAGCTGGGACCTACTGAGCTTGAAAGGAGCTGAGGAAGCCCCATACCAGGCTAGGAGCCAGTCTGTACCTCAGATCAAACCTTCACCCTCTTCTGCCATCAGCATCACCCATCAATACCTGGAGAAATGGTCACTCTGGATAATCCCACACTGAGCTCCAAAGAAACTAAGCCAGGATGAACATCACAATTCCTAAACATTGCAGAAATAAAGCAGAACAAACTAGCTGTACTCCTTTATATTGTGCAAAGCAGTCCATAAAGCCATTTAAAAAAAACTGGGCTGACAATACCATTTTTTCCCCATTACAAACAGTCATTAATGTAACAAATTGCCTGAGCCACCGATGTGAAGAGATGGTTGTAGTTTGGCAGTTTGGTTTGTAGCTTTCTAAGGACTTATTCTGTTTGAAAATGTAATTGATCACAGGAGCGGCTTAAACAGCCAAAATCTCAATGTAAATGTTGGCAAGTCAACCAAAAACTGAAAGAAAAAACTTTTATGAATGTGCTTGAAACGATGTAGCTAATACTCTCAGCTGCCCAAGCTTTATTGTCTTAAGAAGTTTAAGTGGTCCTGAAGTCTATTATCCATATTAAGAAAGAGTTTATGTCACTCTCAGAGACAGTGCCTTCCAAGTGAGATACAGCTCTGTAAAGTGAAGCCTATTATTGTACCTCTGGGAACAATGACACTATCGCAGATTTCAGCTCCAGCTTTCTGCTCTTTCCAGATGGGAGCACTGGATTTAACACAATTGTGTCACTGAAGAGGCAAAGCTCTCTTAAACTAACAAATCTGAGAGCAGCCGCTTTCCACTGCTATCTAGCTTTGTCACAGCACAGATAGTGGCAGTGTAGATTAATTGCTTTCCACCACAATCACACTTTCCTGGTGTAAGACACATGTATGGAATCACTGCTCTTGTAAATACACTGGTTAAGCTGGGTTTTTTTGCCTTCCATTTAGAAAACATTAAAAATATAATTTAAAATACTCACTGGTATGACTCAGCGTATGAGTCTATCTGGGACTTACCCTGCAAGCCTCAATGGGGAAAATAAAAACAACAAAAATAACCCAAACATGCCTCCTTTTTGAAATCCCATACCAAGTATATGAGATCTTTTGCAAGCAGGCTGATCTTCTGGATCAGTCTTAGTTTCTTTGAAACCCTGATTCAAAGTATATGAGCTCTTTTGTAAATAGGCTGATCTTCTGGATCCACTGTCACACTGGATCTGCTTGCACGATGACGGTTTAAGTCCTTATACAGATCATGTGCCATGTAGAAACTCACGGAGTTAGTGAGTGCAGTTCTACTGTGGGAACAGTTATACCAGAAGTAACCCTGTTGTGTGCTTATGCTGGTAGAAAGTCCTGTAATAAGAAAATGTGAAAATTCAGGATACTCCTCAAAGGAGCACAACAATTAGAATTTTAGCCTTTTAGAGGCTAGAAATACATATGGTTTGCAAATCTGAAAGTCCATGATTTCTTGAAAATACCCATCAAAATATTTCTTTTTTTAATGGACTAAACATCTCCCTGCTGTATTTTCATCCAAAAATGCATCTGTTCAAGTGTTTTATCACAAAGCTTGCTGAGTGCCATCCACACAAAATCTATAGTAATTGCAACCCTCTGTCAGCACACAAAAAACAAAGAGTGAAATTAACTAGTGGTGACCAGAAACAAAATGAGGTTCACCAACGTGTAATAGTTTCATTGTCCAATTAGAAAGACACGAAATCACAAATGTACGGCACACAGTGAGAAAGAACTAAATCTGATTTTTAAAAATTATTTCACTTCTGATACTGTAAGGTATTGATAGTGGTTTAGGTGAAAGCACTTGAGGGGTTTTCTTTAGTGAAATGTGTTTTTTCTATTTTCTCCTTCAAAAAATACTATATCCAACCCTTTCTGCGTGTGTGAATAGAGCACAAACTGGCACGCAAGCCAGGACTGTTTCTTAAAAGGAATAATTATAAGTGCATATGACTGCAAAAGAAGATAACAGGCAAGACAAGTTGTTGTAACAAATTACATGTATGTACCTGCGTGGAGCATTTGCCTAACCCATTACAAAGCTAGAATTATTTGCCAAGCAATCTGTTTGTATCCGCATTTTTCTTTCAACTTCAGAGACAAAAAAATCTCTGCTCAGAGTGAAATGTGAAGTAAGGTGACAAGCAAAGCTCCAATAGAGTATGTAATTTTTGGCAACATCCTCCCCAGGAACTCAAAAGTTAGCAATGCAAAGCCTGGGTGCCCAACACTGGTTCCTCATGTCCACCTGTCCCCCAGCAGAGTTTTTCAAGGATTGCTTCTGTCTCTAACTAGTGGACATGGATACGAGAATGACACATAACGCCAAAGCAAAAGGGGAGTGCTCAGGCACTCTTGATGCAGCAGCAGCCGCACGGTCTTTGTAAGCACAGCACAAAAAAGCGAACAAAACCCTCTGTCTCCTGGCTACAGAAGGCAGCCGGAGTCACCAACCCTCACCAGGCACCAGCAGAGAGGCAAGCAGCTAAAGCGCTCTGGGGTCTGCAGCGTGCATTTCATGTACCAGCCGGCGGGGAGAGGAGGCTTCCAGCAAAGCAGCCCAGAGTTTGACAGAAAATGAATCCTTTCTGTGGAAATCGGCGAGGCTTGGCCTATTAAGGGACACGTTACATAAATCTTTCGAAGGAACACTGTTGAAGTTACTTTTTCAGCAACCAACCTTTGTGGAAATCCCACACCAAGCCCCATCTATCTTGATAATGCAGAGTATCTACAGCTGAAAGCAGTTTAACAACTACAAAACAAGTGGTTGCTGAAGGGGAGAAAAAACCTGTAATAAAAATAAAGGAGGCTTTAGGGAGCAGAAATTATTTTCAAACATTGTAATAGTTAAACCGTTTTAACCTTACATCCATTACTTGCAAACAAATGTGACATTATGAATCAATTGCAGTTATGTTGTTAATAGACTTTATTAATACTAAGAAAAAATAATATACAAAGTATCCTCAATGGATGTATAACTACCCTCTCAAATGGAGTTTCCTGATATTTTAAATGAATGGTGGGGTTTATTTTGGCAGCAGCATCACATAACTAATGTTTCATATTACACACAAAAATGATTTTGGTGCCATTTTTTAAATGAAATGTTTCATTTCAATAAAAGCTTGTAATTGTAACACTTAAATGCTATCATTAATAGCAAAAAGAAAGTTCTCCCAGCAACATTAAAGAGTGAACTTCCCCGCTCTTTCCTCTATTACAGCCAATGTCTTTTTATTGTCTGTTTTCATCTCCATTTTACTTTATCTGCCAAACTACTTTGCATTTCAAGACATTTCCACTCACCTTGAGTTCCTGGTTCAAAAAGAAACAATAAAGTTTAATCTTTTCACTTGACAATGATGTATGGGTCTGCTGAAAAACACTTTTCAGGTATTATCATTAAAAAGTCTCTCTTTTTCTGGTTTCTCTTCAACTCTTGGTACACAGAGAAATGCAAGATGTCATGCATGCTAGGGCTTTTATCAAAGCTGCTAATAATACCACTTAATTAGAAACCAAAGCCTGCTAATGTTCCTTCTGAGAGCTCCTCAGAGTAGTCTTTCCCTAGCTTTAGTCATTCCTCTTCAACTAAACATTGTCTAATGACTTTATTAGTGATTTCAAAGGCTAGCAAAGGCTACCACTCTGCTCTTTTCTTTCCAGATTACATGTTGCTGGTCAGGGAATTTGCTGAGCTCTACCATCATGCAACTGGTTTGAATTAGGATTTTTTTCCCCTCTCTTGCAGCTAGCTGCTTATTAGCATTTGTCAAAACAAAGGGAAAATGCAGCCTCTGAATGTTTAATATTGTTCAGCATTCTCTGAGAAACACAGTCAGACAGTGAAAATACACCAATTGTTCCCTTTGCTGGAACATACAGTACTGCCGAAACCCCGCTGGGGTTACTTAGGCTAAATGCCTTAACTTAATCAGACTGATCACATAACTGTGTTAAAGTTATTTAACTTTTTGTATTTTTATAAAAGCTTTGGAAAGAATTTTTAAAATGTATGATTCGTTATGCAGGAGCCATTCACGAACCCGTCAGCCAATGCAAACAGACTGCCTCACCAAATAAATGAAAAGTGCCTGACTGATAATAAAAAGGTTTGGGTGGTATTTTTTTTTTTTTTTCCCTGAGAAAACTGGCACTTAAAATATAATGTTACCAACTCTATTTCCAGGTATTTACCAAGTCTGGAGGCATCTAATAACAAGGAAAATGCCGCTTTGGCTGGAAGATCTCAAACTTAGATCCAGCTATGCAAAACTAAAATACTTGGAGGGTGAGAGCTTGGTTTCCAAAGCAGATTGATTTCCTTAAGAACAGAAAGATGGTTGCACTCATTCAGTTGCTTATGCTAAAAGTTGCTGGTTTATCCTAAACAGAAAGGTGGAGGAGAAAGAGGGACTGCGGAAGATACTTTAATTATATTAAAAAGCAGATTTGGCTTTTACAGCCCCTCGAGTGTGAGCCGTGGATTCACCATTTCGGCTGAATGGTACATTCCATTCTGCACAGCGCTGGAGCTGAACTCCCTCTCTCTCACTCATTTACTATTCAGAAACACTTAAGAAATTATTACCACATGTCCAGGAGTCACTCATGATGATGACCACTAATGCCATTCCTCTTGTTACAGTATTAACTCAAAATATACCACTGTTGTCTTTGATTAGCACAAGCAAAGCTAAGAACAAAGACATACCGCTGACATAATGACAGTTTTATGGCTCCCGTCTGAAAAAAACTGTGCTCATTAGCATTCAAAATATAAAACACTCTCTTCAATACTTCAGCACAAAACGACGTAATCTTCTTTTTGCTGAGAAACCTCAAAACCACTGACAAGTTACTTATTTCCTGCAACACACATCTGGGGGACTTGCTAAATATGGAAATTGAAATATCAGGTAGAGCTGGGCCAAGCAAATACCCCTCCTGCAGGCTCAGTGCAAGCCCTTTCTTCTGGACAGACAGTCTTCCCACAGCAACCGTTGCACAAAGATATTCAACCAGCCTCGCTGCAAAGCAGGTGTCTGCAGGAACCAGCCCTTTGCAAACTCAAGCCCACTGGGCCAACCTGGAAACAGAACAGCCTTTTGGCTTCTTCTCAATGCACGTTATAAAACAGGACACACTAATTTAACTTCTGCAAAGTCTTCCCCTCCTCCCACCATCTCTGGAAGAAGAAGCCTTACAGATTTCCCACCGGCTCCTTCTGAAGTCCAAATCAATAACCTATTTATAAAATGTTTCCGTTAAGCATGACAGAAGCTGCTATTTATTTGCTCTTCCCTGTTTAAGCTAATGAGGTATGAGCACATCTGCAATAACTAAAGATAACACGCACCTCATTGATATTAATTAACTGACTGGACTCACATCCAGAGATACTTAGCTCCCTTCTTTATTCCTTTGCTCCATGAAGAAATGGACCAGAAGGGTGGGAAGATCAAATTACAGAGCTGAGGGCCCGTAGCCAAGATCACTCAATTTCTGGTCCCCAGATGTTGCTATCCAGGGAGCCCTATCTCATTGCTGCCACACGCACACATCTCCCACAGTCGTCCTAGGGAGTTACGTGCATGCAACAGCAAAGTTTGGCAGGGCCTGGCGTCTGCTAGTGAAAACATCAGCATGAGTGTAGCACCATCGATCTTTGGTGCCACAGTGGTTCATCACATAGCCCACATAGGGCTGTAAGGATCAAACCAAACATAATGAGTCACATGTCAAAATAAACAGAACGAGAAGGCAGCCACCAGAAGAGAGATTTTACACATTCCTTACAGTAATGCCAACAAGAAGTAAGAATCACTTTGCACTTGTCTGGGCTCACTAACTGAAGATATACCACATGCAAAACCCCTGCAAAGGAAACTGCCAGATGCTTGAATAAAGCAACATTGCACTTGACCTCTCCTGCCAGTCCTACCACAGAAGCTATCAGCTGCTGCCAGATAAAATCACTCCTGACAGTAAAATAAGCCAAAATCTTCTCAATCACTTGTGTGCTCCGCCTTCAAGTGGAGGAAGTCAGCAGACAGTGCGCTAACAGCTAGCCTCAATAAACTGTACAAAACCAAACCTCCTCTATGGGTGAGTTTGTAGGCACGAGAAACTGGGAAAAGACTGGTGGCATGGTGTGGCAGTGATGGTAGCGGTTGGGTGAGTGCTTGGTGTAGGAGTCCAAGGCTCTAGGGGCCCTGCTCTCAAGGTCCTGCTCTCTGAGCATTTAGGAAAAAAATGGGATTATGGAGCTCCTGACCCCTGTAGGGCAGGAGGGGCTGTTTCTGCAAAGACCTATTGGGAATGCTGTGTAAATGCAGAGTCCAGAGTGCTTTTCATGGGGACTGTAATAAAGAACCCATTTTGCCTTCTCAGGTAGGTAACATGCAGGACAGCTGCTGGATAGAGACAGGAGAATGGGAGGGAAAACTCTTCTGGGGGTACAAGGATCCAGAGGGGGCTTCTCTTTCCTGTAAAACCAGAAACAGAAGCAAAGGCAGACTCTGTGAAGCAAAGCAACATATGTCAACTTGCTCCAGCAGATCTGCTTTAGGTGTTGCCACACGACCGAAAAGAGCAAGACTTCCCCCAGAGCACCCTCACAGAGCACCTGCCACCCTTTGGATCCAGGCCCTCCAAGTGCAATCTGTGGCACACACCCAGGGTGAAAACAGGAGGCATCTTGCAGGAAAGCAGAAAAGTGTTTGGGTTCTCCCACACATCTGGGCAAGCAGGCAGTGCCCTGACAGCTCAGCTAGTGCAAAAAAGTGCCTCAGCACCTCAGTGTACCTACCCAGCCTGAATAAGCCCAGGTGTTGTTCTGACAAACAGAGCCTACTGCTCTGCTTTCTATGGCAGGAGTGAGTTCTGTCTGGGAATGTATCTACAAGACTTTTTTAAATACCATTCTTTTACAAATAAAGCCAGTGAGGAGCCCACAGTCAGAGGAATCAATACCTAATTAGTAATTAGTGTTAATTAGAGATTTATTATCTCAAGCTACTCATAAGTGTTCAAGTAATGCAAAGCCACTCATGAGAATACCAATACAGCATTTAGTTAAAACAAAATACTATGTGTACTGTTTCCCCAGGATTTGAGCTTTCATTACCGCGGGCTCCAATTTTTCTTCCAAACAGAAAAGATACTAATGAATGATACACAGATTGTGTGTGAGAAGAACATCAGTTTTTATTCAGCAAGATGAGAGAGACTTAAGCCAGAATTAAAGATAAATTACATGTGAGGGATCAAGTTTTGCTCTCATTTACACTGATGTAAATCTGGAGTTGCTCTGTTAACTTCAGTTGTGTTGATTTTGATGATTGCATATTTATATTAATGATACTGAGCAAATGCTAAAAGCAGTGGGGGGAAAAAAAAGACTAACATTTTTCTTTAGCAGACTCTTAAGTGTCATCTGCTGCCTGGAGTTTAACAGAGATCAATTACCAAAATTTTGCAGTCGAAATGTTTGCATATGTCAGTTGTAATGAGTCCAACAACTTGGTTTCGAATGTACAGAGCCATTTACAATGCTCCAGTTCAATGTACAGACATATTATCTTATAAATCCAGTTTTGCTAGAAAATGATACACTTTGAGACCATTTTATCCCAGAAAAGACCCAGAAAGAATCTTCTGCACCTGATTATTATTGGAGTATCTGTGGAGGCAGCAATGACAGTTCTTTGAAAACTAGCTCCTGAGAAAACATCATAATAAAAACCCCCAAACAAACAACCAACCCCCCAGAAAAGGCAAAGGAAATGTGGTTAGAAGTGGGACATCTCAATATAAATCAGTAGCCAACCTGCGGCAGAAACAAAAGTAAAACCAGGAACAACTAGGGAAGTCAAACCTCTGAAGACTTCAATCAAATCACAACATTTAAAATTGACACTGGCACACAGAGGGATGCTATTGACGCTGGACAAGATCCTGGGCTTGCAGATGTGGTAGGATGGACACCAAGCCCTTCATAACGCAGATCATTGCTAACTGGCATTTTTCCACCAAAGACAGCAACGTTAGAATCATACTTAGAGAAGAGGCTAATGATCCTCAGTGCCATGATACACCCAAAAATTAGAGGAAAACCAGACCTGCAATCAGGTTGGTTTACATACAGATTTGGGGAACCCACAATTTCCCTAGGAAAATGTTCCAGCAACCAGAAGCACCATCCCTCAACCTGCTCAGCCCAGGAAGGATGCTCAAGCAGCTTTCCAAATTTCCCTAGTCATTGCTTTATAGGAGCAGAAACTGCTGCCATCCAGGAATATGCCCTTCCCAGAGCATATCTGCTTTGAGGTAGCAGCAGCCAGCACACCCCTACATCTCCAGCTGAGGCTGCCAGCAGGCACTGAAGAACATTTTCCCATGAGCCCTCCATCTCCTATGCAGAGAAATCCCTCACAAGCCAGGTTCAACCCACAGGCCACCAGGATGCCCCAGCTTATTGCAGAGTACCCAGACACCAGCCCAGGGTATTGCTGCCATGAGATTTCCATGGGAGTCCAGTGGCTAGATAATTTTGAAACCTCCACTACAGCAGCCTCCTTAGACTAGGAGACACCTTTAAAACCCTGTCCCATGTGACTAGCAGCTGTGTATGGAACACTGGCAAATGTTGTGGGGCCCATCCGTGGCGGGTAGAGCTCCCTTTGGAAATCGTTGAAGTCAGTGTCCTTGCGAACACTCAGAGGGAGTAAATCTGTTGCCACTAATATTCCAGCTTGCTGCTCTGCTTGTTTCATTAATCTCTATACAGAACTGTGCATAAGATTTGGGATGTATAGCTTTTAGCAATCTGCTTTTTTATGCTCTGATCTACTCTTGTGCTTAGATACCACAGCAATGGACTACTTAAATAGAATAGCTTGAATTCTTTGTTCTTTTGAATCCTTTCTCCATATATAATGCAATTAAGTGTGTTGTTAAGGCTGTCCAGATGGGCACTGTGTTATCCTCTGATATACCCAAATATCGAAATGTTAATGACAGTATAACATTTCATTTGGGTTGTTTTTCCCAATTTCCTACTAACAGCAGCTTTTGAAGTTAAAAAGGCTAAAAGATTAAAAAAAAAAACCAAAACAAACTTACAGAAGTTACAGTTATATGAAGGACTTGATCAAAATACAGTTAAGTAAATAAAAGCTCAGCTTATATCTGCCTTCTTTTCTGGCCAGCCCACAGGAGACATAAGCTTTACTGTTTCCAGGTCCATGGGCAAGAATATTGCCTGAAGCTGTGGAGGTTTTTGACTTCCAACAGAGGAGAATGCTAACTCATTAGCCAAATGTTGGCTGGATTCATTGCCTTCTTTGTATGCCTGTACCTGAGGAAGGAATTTGGCATCTTATATCTAGCTGGATGAAAATTACTCTTTTCCTAAAAGCTTTTTTTTTTTTTTTTTTTTTTTGTTGACAGGTGAACTGTTGAGTATGTGATATCCTTAAAAATTTTACTTACTTTTTGTTATGGAAATTACACACAGTTCCTGCCCCAAAACCCATACAATCTAAATATGTGAGACAAGAGGAATCACTATATGATGGCTGAACTACAATCAGGGCTTGACCTAGCGTTGAAGTCCCATTTCCACTTCTTCCCTTGTTTGAACAAGTAATTTTTGACGTGATTCAGCTCAATTACCTAAATTTAGCAATTCAGCTCACATTAAAGTAGATACCCATCTTTCAGCAGCTGAGCAGCACCAAAGGCTCCACTGAGAGCACCGATGGGAGCTCAGTTAGGTGGTTTCCTAGCCAGAGAAATACATATATCAGCTAAACATAGCACACCACAGCATCCCACCTCTTTGAAAGGCACAGGGGAACTCAGTCTGCCCTGGGCATGACAGCCACAGCTACTCTGGTGCACCTACCAAAGGCTGTGGATGTACAGGAGGGAGAGAAATTAGAGCAGTAACATGATTTAAGTGGGCTGAATCACCTGCAGGAGAGCCCTAGCTCTCTAGCCAGCATTGCAGAGAGGCAGGACCCTCAAATTAGGTGGTGTCAATACCTTTTGATGGACAGTTTTCTCCTTTTTTTTAATTTAATTTTTTTTTTCCTGTAGGTACTGCCAGCATTGCCATTGGTGTACATGAACCGCAGGAAAATTCCTGTCTTCCCTGTCATTACCCTTGTTGCACCACAAATGGGAATGATCCAGCAGTGATCTAGCTTCCTCTGAAAGAAAAAGCAGCCACAAATTTAAGCCCTTAGTATTGCTGCCCACCAGTTTACCTTGTGTAGTGGAAGGTGTCCATGCCCACGGCAGGGGTGTTGGAACGAGATGATCTCTAAAGTCCCTTCCAATCCAAACCATTCTATGATTTATTTATTTTCTTGGCTTATGAAGGAGCACACAACCTGGTTCAAATCAGCACTAAAATCAGCACCGCAAAAAATTGTCTGGACATAAGGCAACGGCACAAAGAAATTGGGAACACCAAGCAAGATGTTCCCAAGCCTGCCACCACCCTTGCTTGCTCAAGGGCCCCACACCAGGCCCATTTCCCCAGCCATTTGCCCCCAGGCTTGAGAGGCCAGCAGCCACGGCTTGCCACTGCCGGCCTGATTCACCCCTCAAATCCTCTCCTCTGGCTGGCAAAGCAGCTCACCCCATTGCCAGCCTAAGCAATGCCTGCTGGGTGCAACTAAGACAACTAAGCCCAGCCTGCAGCCTTCCCCCACTGCTGCCCATGGGGACACAGGTCCCAGGGAGGCAACTGTGCTACCCCGAAACTGGGGGGAGTCAGGGCAGAAAACTCAGCCTGCAGAAGGCTTGACTGTCTGTCTGTCCATCCACCCATCCATCTGTCTATCTGTCCTTCTGCCCCCTGCCCCTTCCTTAGGAGCTGACAAGGACTGTGATGCGGATGTGTGGTTGCTGTTTCAAACCATTTCCTGACCAAACGAGCTCACTCAGCCCCTATTTTCCTTCTGAACATCCCTTTTAAATAGGAGCATAGACGTAGCATGCACCTGCATTAACAAAAAATCTGAGGAGCAGGAGGCTGGCATTTATAATAAATCCCTCTTCCCTCAGAAAGTGCCTAACTTACAAGTTCACCTACCACTTGTGTGAAATTACTCAGTTGTTTGACCTCTTTCTTCTCTCTCCCACCCAACCCCCCACTTTCAGAACACCGAAAGCAATTAGAGCACATTACAGGCTAAATCACTTGTTAAGTTTCAGTTTTTAAGTCAAAGCCAATTCTGAATTATTGCAAGTAAAAAAAGTACCTTAATTGCAGTAAAGCTTAGGGCACTTCACTGGTCCTAGTTGCCAGATTTCAGGAGGATTATTGCTATTATAAAACAGAGCAGCAATACGGCAAGACACTGATAACTTCCCAAGTGGGATGTGAAAAGAAATGGATTTTTTCCAACAGTTGAAATAGAGAATATGATGCTATACTACATTTATAATGATTGGTAAATCAAACTCTGCATTTAACTCTCTGAGTAGATTTCAGGTGGGCACAGAAATTCACTTCAGGTTATTCTCCTCTTCCCTCCAAATGAATTAACAGCCTGAGGGGAAATCCTCTACCTGTCTGACACTAATGCAGACTTTCTTAACTAATACTTTTCACTCGTGACAGTCACAGGTCAATCCCAGTGCCTGGCACCTGGGATAGAGGCAAGAGTAAACCAACATTTCCACTGAGGGAGGATAAAAAAGTCTTGCTGTGATCACCCCCCGTGTTTTGTGTGGTAGAAGGGCTTTTTGCTCTTAGATGTTAGCAAAGGGGCCACTAAATAAACAGCTAAAAAAATGTGTTGCCTTCTTCCTGCCCCCCTGAGTGAGGATGGTGGCTCCAGTGTTGTAGCTGGAGCTGAGTCTCAGGTGAATTTTAATCCTTCATTATTCAGGACATACTGTTTTTTCCCCTTTCCCTCTAAAATGACAGTCATGCTGTTAAGCATAATAATTGTTCATGAGTGAGCACTGCTTTTTGTCCCTCTTGATTTTGCCTCTAAGGCAGGCTTCTTACTCAGCAGAGGTCAAGGGTCACCTGCTAAATCATGCATACCCACAATCCCTTGTGAATTATGCAGTTGACAAACTGCCGCTAATGATTAGTACAACCTGCATTAAAACCCTGGCACTAAATTGATATTACTTGAGTGATGGATTACACCTCTAATGAGCGGATTATTGCCACAAGTGACCTTGTTGGCTGAAAGAGTG